>NC_068448.1:56961873-57261873 GCF_023373465.1 Oncorhynchus keta | reverse complement strand
ATAGCCCTCTGATAACATGTTATAGCCCTGTGCTAGTCTGTTATAGCCCTCTGATAGCATGTTATAGCCCTGTGCTAGTCTGTTATAGCCCTCTGATAGCATGTTACAGCCCTGTGCTAGTCTGTTATAGCCCTCTGATAGCATGTTACAGCCCTGTGCTAGTCTGTTATAGCCCTCTGATAGCATGTTACAGCCCTGTGCTAGTCTGTTATAGCCCTCTGATAGCATGTTACAGCCCTGTGCTAGTCTGTTATAGCCTTCTAAAAGTATGTTACAGCCCTGTGCTAGTCTGTTATAGCCCTCTGATAGCATGTTACAGCCCTGTGCTAGTCTGTTATAGCCCTCTGATAACATGTTATAGCCCTGTGCTAGTCTGTTATAGCCCTCTGATAGCATGTTATAGCCCTGTGCTAGTCTGTTATAGCCCTCTGATAGCATGTTACAGCCCTGTGCTAGTCTGTTATAGCCCTCTGATAGCATGTTACAGCCCTGTGCTAGTCTGTTACTGCAGTGTGATAGTCTGTTATAGCCCTCTGATAGTATGTTACAGCCCTGTGCTAGTCTGTTATAGCCTTCTAAAAGTATGTTACAGCCCTGTGCTAGTCTGTTATAGCCCTCTGATAGCATGTTATAGCCCTGTGCTAGTCTGTTATAGCCCTCTGATAGCATGTTACAGCCCTGTGCTAGTCTGTTACTGCAGTGTGATAGTCTGTTATAGCCCTGTGCCAGTCTGTTATAGCCCTCTGATAGTATGATACAGCCCTGTGCTAGTCTGTTACTGCAGTGTGATAGTCTGTTATAGCCCTGTGCTATTCTGTTACAGCCCTGTGATATTATGTTACAGCCCTCTGATCGTCCATTTTAGCCCTCGGATAGCATGTTACAGCCCTGTGATAGTCTTTTATAGCCCTGTGCTAGTCTGTTATAGCTCTCTGATAGCATGTTACATCCCACTAATAATGTGTTACAGCCCTGTGATAGTCTGTTAAATCCCACTGACAGTCTGTTACAGCCCTGTGAAAGCATGTTACATGCCTGTGCTAGTCTGTTATAGCCCTCTGATAGTCTGTTACAGCCCTCTGAAAGCATGTTACATGCCTGTGCTAGTCTGTTATAGCCCTCTGATAGTCTGTTACAGCCTTGTGATTGTCTGTTATTGCCCTCTCATAGCATGTTACAGCACTGTGCTATTCTGTTATATTCCCGGGACAGTCTGTTACAGCCCTGTGATAGTCTGTTGTAGCCCTGTGCTAGTCTGTTATAGCTCTCTTATAGTCATTACAGCATTGTGATGGTGTGTTACAGCATGTTACAGTCCTGTGCTATTCTGTTATAGCCCTCTGATATCATGTTACAGCCATGTGATAGTAGGTTATAGATCTGTGCTAGTCTGTTATAGCCCTCTGAAAGCATGTTACAGCCCTGTGCTAGTCTGTTATATCCCTTTGATAGTCTGTTACATGGCTGTGCTTGTCTTTTATAGCCTACCGTGAGAATGTTACAGCCTGTGCTGTAATGTTATAGCCCTCTGATAGCATATTACAGCCCTTTGCTAGTCTGTTATTGCACTTTGATAGTCTGTTACAGCCTTTTGATAGTCTGTTATAGCCCTCTGAAAGCATGTTACAATCCTGTGCTGGTCTGTTATATCAAATCAAATCAAATCCAATTTTATTTGTCACATACACATGGTTAGCAGATGTTAATGCGAGTGTAGCGAAATGCTTGTGCTTCTAGTTCCGACAATGCAGTGATAACCAACAAGTAATCTAACTAACAATTCCAAAACTACTGTCTTATACACAGTGTAAGGGGATAAGGAATATGTACATAAGGATATATGAATGAGTGATGGTACAGAGCAGCATACAGTAGATGGTATCGAGTACAGTATATACATATGAGATGAGTGTGTAGACAAAGTAAACAAAGTGGCATAGTTAAAAGTGGCTAGTGATACATGTATTACATAAGGATGCAGTCGATGATGTAGAGTACAGTATATACGTATGCATATGAGATGAATAATGTAGGGTAAGTAACATTATATAAGGTAGCATTGTTTAAAGTGGCTAGTGATATATTTACATCATTTCCCATCAATTCCCATTATTAAAGTGGCTGGAGTTGGGTCAGTGTCAATGACAGTGTGTTGGCAGCAGCCACTCAATGTTAGTGGTGGCTGTTTAACAGTCTGATGGCCTTGAGATAGAAGCTGTTTTTCAGTCTCTCGGTCCCAGCTTTGATGCACCTGTACTGACCTCGCCTTCTGGATGATAGCGGGGTGAACAGGCAGTGGTTCGGGTGGTTGATGTCCTTGATGATCTTTATGGCCTTCCTGTAACATCGGGTGGTGTAGGTGTCCTGGAGGGCAGGTAGTTTGCCCCCGGTGATGCGTTGTGCAGTCCTCACTACCCTCTGGAGAGCCTTACGGTTGAGGGCGGAGCAGTTGCCGTACCAGGCGGTGATACAGCCCGCCAGGATGCTCTCGATTGTGCATCTGTAGAAGTTTGTGAGTGCTTTTGGTGACAAGCCGAATTTCTTCAGCCTCCTGAGGTTGAAGAGGCGCTGCTGCGCCTTCTTCACGACGCTGTCAGTGTGAGTGGACCAATTCAGTTTGTCTGTGATGTGTATGCCGAGGAACTTAAAACTAGCTACCCTCTCCACTACTGTTCCATCGATGTGCATAGGGGGGTGTTCCCTCTGCTGTTTCCTGAAGTCCACAATCATCTCCTTAGTTTTGTTGACGTAACAAATCCAACCGTGTTGCTTGACTGGCACTTCATTTTTAGTTGAGCAATCTCCTGCTGTGTTAATCTGTGAATCCACAAACCAAAACCTGATGAAATAAAAGAAACAAAACCAAAACGTTGAGTCAAATCTAAATTAAATGTAATGATTGCATGTTCAAAGTAAAACAATCAAAACAAAAGGACCAAAAACAGAACCAAAGCAAAAACATCTCTATCCCTCCCTCGCCTTCGAGACGTTCTGTGTCTTTTTGTTGTTGTTGTTGTTGTTGTTGGGAGTCTGTCTGTTTTTTTTATGTGTGTGAGGTTATTTTCCTGACACCACACTCCGAGGGCCCTCACCTCCTCCCTGTAGGCCGTCTCGTCGTTGTTGGTAATCAAGCCTACCACTGTTGTGTCGTCCGCAAACTTGATGATTGAGTTGGAGGCGTGCGTGGCCACGCAGTCGTGGGTGAACAGGGAGTACAGGAGAGGGCTCAGAACGCACCCTTGTGGGGCCCCCGTGTTGAGGATCAGCGGGGAGGAGATGTTGTTGCCTACCCTCACCACCTGGGGGCGGCCCGTCAGGAAGTCCAGTACCCAGTTGCACAGGGCGGGGTCGAGACCCAGGGTCTCGAGCTTGATGACGAGCTTGGAGGGTACTATGGTGTTGAATGCCGAGCTGTAGTCAATGAACAGCATTCTCACATAGGTATTCCTCTTGTCCAGGTGGGTTAGGGCAGTGTGCAGTGTGGTTGAGATTGCATCGTCTGTGGACCTATTTGGACGGTAAGCAAATTGGAGTGGGTCTAGGGTGTCAGGTAGGGTGGAGGTGATATGGTCCTTGACTATTCTCTCAAAGCACTTCATGATGACGGAAGTGAGTGCTACGGGGCGGTAGTCGTTTAGCTCAGTTACCTTAGCTTTCTTGGGAACAGGAACAATGGTGGCCCTCTTGAAGCATGTGGGAACAGCAGACTGGTATAGGGATTGATTGAATATGTCCGTACAGGGCTCCGGGCAGCCGAGCGGAAATGGAGGAAAACTCGCCTCCCTGCGGACCTGGCATCCTTTCACTCCCTCCTCTCTACATTTTCCTCCTCTGTCTCTGCTGCTAAAGCCACTTTCTACCACTCTAAATTCCAAGCATCTGCCTCTAACCCTACGAAGCTCTTTGCCACCTTCTCCTCCCTCCTGAATCCTCCTCCCCCTCCCCCCTCCTCCCTCTCTGCAGATGACTTCGTCAACAATTCTGAAAAGAAGGTCGACGACATCCGATCCTCGTTTGCTAAGTCAAACGACACCGCTGGTTCTGCTCACACTGCCCTACCCTGTGCTCTGACCTCTTTCTCCCCTCTCTCTCCAGATGAAATCTCGCGTCTTGTGATGGCCGGCCGCCCAACAACCTGCCCGCTTGACCCTATCCCCTCCTCTCTTCTCCAGACCATTTCCGGAGACCTTCTCCCTTACCTCACCTCGCTCATCAACTCATCCCTGACCGCTGGCTACGTCCCTTCCGTCTTCAAGAGAGCGAGAGTTGCACCCCTTCTGAAAAAACCTACACTCGATCCCTCCGATGTCAACAACTACAGACCAGTATCCCTTCTTTCTTTTCTCTCCAAAACTCTTGAACGTGCCGTCCTTGGCCAGCTCTCCCGCTATCTCTCTCAGAATGACCTTCTTAATCCAAATCAGTCAGGTTTCAAGACTAGTCATTCAACTGAGACTGCTCTTCTCTGTATCACGGAGGCGCTCCGCACTGCTAAAGCTAACTCTCTCTCCTCTCATCCTTCTAGACCTATCGGCTGCCTTCGATAATGTGAACCATCAGATCCTCCTCTCCACCCTCTCCGAGTTGGGCATCTCCGGCGCGGCCCACGCTTGGATTGCGTCCTACCTGACAGGTCGCTCCTACCAGGTGGCGTGGCGAGAATCTGTCTCCTCACCACGCACTCTCACCACTGGTGTCCCCAGGGCTCTGTTCTAGGCCCTCTCCTATTCTCGCTATACACCAAGTCACTTGGCTCTGTCATAACCTCACATGGTCTCTCCTATCATTGCTATGCAGACGACACACAATTCATCTTCTCCTTTCCCCCTTCTGATGACCAGGTGGCGAATCGCATCTCTGCATGTCTGGCAGACATATCAGTGTGGATGACGGATCACCACCTCAAGCTGAACCTCGGCAAGACGGAGCTGCTCTTCCTCCCGGGGAAGGACTGCCCGTTCCATGATCTCGCCATCACGGTTGACAACTCCATTGTGTCCTCCTCCCAGAGCGCTAAGAACCTTGGCGTGATCCTGGACAACACCCTGTCGTTCTCAACTAACATCAAGGCGGTGGCCCGGTCCTGTAGGTTCATGCTCTACAACATCCGCAGAGTACGACCCTGCCTCACACAGGAAGCGGAGCAGGTCCTAATCCAGGGCACTTGTCATCTCCCGTCTGGATTACTGCAACTCGCTGTTGGCTGGGCTCCCTGCCTGTGCCATTAAACCCCTACAACTCATCCAGAACGCCGCAGCCCGTCTGGTGTTCAACCTTCCCGAGTTCTCTCACGTCACCCCGCTCCTCCGCTCTCTCCACTGGCTTCCAGTTGAAGCTCGCATCCGCTACAAGACCATGGTGCTTGCCTACGGAGCTGTGAGGGGAACGGCACCTCAGTACCTCCAGGCTCTGATCAGGCCCTACACCCAAACAAGGGCACTGCGTTCATCCACCTCTGGCCTGCTCGCCTCCCTACCACTGAGGAAGTACAGTTCCCGCTCAGCCCAGTCAAAACTGTTCGCTGCTCTGGCCCCCAATGGTGGAACAAACTCCCTCACGACGCCAGGACAGCGGAGTCAATCACCACCTTCCGGAGACACCTGAAACCCCACCTCTTTAAGGAATACCTAGGATAGGATAAAGTAATCCTTCTCACCCCCCTTAAAAGATTTAGATGCACTATTGTAAAGTGGCTGTTCCACTGGATGTCATAAGGTGAACGCACCAATTTGTAAGTCGCTCTGGATAAGAGCGTCTGCTAAATGACTTAAATGTAAATGTAAATGTCCGTAAACACACCGGCCAGCTGGTCTGCGCATGCTCTGAGGGCGCGGCTGGGGATGCCGTCTGGGCCTGCAGCCTTGCGAGGGTTAACACGTTTAAATGTCTTACTCACCTCGGCTGCAGTATAGGAGAGACCGCATGTTTTCATTGCAGGCCGTGTCAGTGGCACTATATTGTCCTCAAAGCGGGCAAAAAAGTTATTTAGTCTGCCTGGGAGCAAGACATCCTGGTCCGTGACTGGGCTGGGTTTCTTCTTGTAGTCCGTGATTGACTGTAGACCCTGCCACATGCCTCTTGTGTCTGAGCCATTGAATTGAGATTCCACTTTGTCTCTGTACTGACGCTTAGCTTGTTTAATAGCCTTGCGGAGGGAATAGCTGCATTGTTTATATTCGGACATGTTACCAGACACCTTGCCCTGATTAAAAGCAGTGGTTCGCGCTTTCAGTTTCACGCGAATGCTGCCATCAATCCACGGTTTCTGGTTTGGGAATGTTTTTATCGTTGCTATGGGAACGACATCTTCGACGCACGTTCTAATGAACTCGCACACCGAATCAGCGTATTCGTCAATATTTCCATCTGACGCAATACGAAACATGTCCCAGTCCACGTGATGGAAGCAGTCTTGGAGTGTAGAGTCAGCTTGGTCTGACCAGCGTTGGACAGACCTGTGAGAGTCTGTTATAGTTTTAGCTTCTGCCTGGGATTTTAACAAAGCTTCCTGTACAAGTCTGTTACAGCCCTGTGATAGTCTGTTATAGCCATATAAAAGTCTGTTTTTGCCCTCCGCTCACCTGTACAAGTCTGTTACAGCCCTGTGACAGTCTGTTATAGTCTTCTGAAAGCATGTTACAGCCCTGTACTAGTCTGTTATAGCTCTCTGAAAGCATGTTACATGCCTGTGATAGTCTGTTACAGCCCACTGAGGCATGCTATAGCCCTATTCTGGTCTGTTATAGCTCTCTGATAGTTTGTTACAGCCCTGTGCTATAGCTCGCTGAAAGCAGGTTACATGCCTGTGAGAGTGTGTTATAGCCCTCTGATAGCATGTTATAGCCTTGTGCTAATATGTTATAGCCCTCTTATAGCTTGTTACAGCCCTTTGCTAGTCCGTTATACCTCTTTGATAGTTTGCTACAGCTGTTTGCGAGTCTGTTACAGCCCTCTGATAGCATGTTACAATGATGCGCTAGTCTGTTACAGCCCTGTTCCTGTCTGTTATAAGACTTTGCTAGTCTGTTACAGCCCTGTTCCTGTCTGTTATAAGACTTTGCTAGTCTATTACAGCCCTGTGCTGTTCTGTTATAGCTCTCTGATAGTCTGTTACATAATTTTGCTAGTCTGTTATATCCCTGTGATAGCATGTTACAGCCCTCCTATATCATGTCCCAGCCCTTTGCTAGTCTGTTTTCACACTCTGATAGTCTGTTACATCCCTGTGCAAGTCTGTTATATCCCTTTGATAGTATGTTATAGCCCTGTGCTAGTCTGTTACAGCCCTGTGCTAGTCTATTATATTCCTGGAATAGTCTGTTATAGCCCTCTGACAGCATGTTACAATGATGTCCTAGTCTGTTACAGCCCTGTTCCTGTCTATTATAAGACTTTGCTAGTCTGTTATATACCTCTGATAGCCCTGTGATAGCCTGTTATAGCCCTGTGATAGCCTGTTATAGCCCTGTGCTCGTCTGTTATAGCCTACTGAAGCATGCTATAGCCCTGTGCTGATCCGTTATATCCCTCTGATAGCATTTTAAAGCCTTGTGCTAGTCTGTTATAGCCCTCTAATAGTCTGTTACATCATTGTGCTTGTCTGTTATATCCCTGTGATAGCATGTTACAGCCCTCCTATATCATGTCACAGCCCTTTGCTAGTCTATTTTCACACTCTGATAGCCCTGTGCCAGTCTGTTATAGCCCTGTGCTAGTCTGTTATAGCCTACTGAAGCATGCTATAGCCCTGTGCTGGTCCGTTATATCCCTCTGATAGCATTTTAAAGCCTTGTGCAAGACTGTTATAGCCCTCTGATAGTCTGTTATAGCCCTTTGCTAGTGTGTTCTATCCCTGTGCTAGTGTGTTATATCCCTGTGCTAGTCCTTTATAATCCTATGAATGTCTGCTATAGCCCTGCTATAGTCTATTCTAGAGCTGTGTTTGTCTATTATAGCCCTGTGATAGCATGTTTTAGCCTCCTGAGAGCATGTTACAGCCCTGTGCTAGTCTGTTTTAGCCCTCTGAGAGTCTGTTACAGCCGTTTGATAGCATGTTACAATCCTGTGCTGGTCTGTTATAGCCCTCTGATAGCAATGTACCACCCTGTGCTTGTCTGTTATGGCCCTGCGACAGCATGTTACAACCCTTTGATATCATGCTGTAGCCCTGTACTCGTCTGATATAGCCCTCTGATAGCATGTTACATCCCTGTGATCGTCTGGTATGGCCCTGTGCAAGTCTGTTAAAGGCCTGATCTAGTTTGTTATAGCCCTATGATTGTTTGTTGTAGCCCAGTGCTAGTCTGTTTTCACCCTCTGATAGTCTGTTACAGTCAATTGCTTGTCTGTTATAGCCTTCGGATAGCATGTTACAGACCTGTGCTAGCCTGTTATATCCATCTAAAAGCATGTCACAGCCTGTGCAAGTCTGTTTCAGCCCTGTGATAGCATGTTTCAGCCCTCTGATAGTCTGTTATAGCCCTCTGATAGTCTGTTACAGCCCTGTGATAGTCTGTTATAGCCCTCTGATAGTCTGTTACAGCCCTGTGATAGCATGTTTCAGCCCTCTGCTAGTCTGTTATAGCCCTCTGATAGTCTGTTACAGCCCTGTGATAGCATGTTTCAGCCCTCTGATAGTCTGTTATAGCCCTCTGATAGTCTGTTACAGCCCTGTGATAGTCTGTTATAGATCTGAGCTAGTCTGTTATAGCCCTCTGACATTCTGTTACAGCTCTGTGCAAGTCTGTTATAGCCCTCTGAAAGCATGTTACAGCCCTGTGCTAGTCTGTTATAGCCTACTGAAGCATGCTATAGCCCTGTTCTGATCCGTTATACCCCTTTGATAGTATGTTACATGGCTGTGCAAGTTACAATGATGTCCTAGTCTGTTACAGCCCTGTTCCTGTCTGTTATAAGACTTTGCTAGTCTGTTATAACCCTCTGATAGCCCTGTGATAGTCTGTTGTAGCCCTGTGTCAGTCTGTTATAGCCCTGTGCTAGTCTGTTATAGCCTACTGAAGCATGCTATAGCCCTGTTCTGATCCGTTATAGCCCTCTGATAGTCTGTTATAGCCCTCTGATAGTCTGTTACAGCCCTGTGATAGCATGTTTCAGCCCTCTGCTAGTCTGTTATAGCCCTCTGATAGTCTGTTACAGCCCTCTGATAGTCTGTTATAGCCCTGTGATAGCATGTTTCAGCCCTCTGATAGCCTGTTATAGCCCTGTGATAGTCTGTTGTAGCCCTGTGCCAGTCTGTTATAGCCCTGTGCTAGTCTGTTATAGCCTACTGAAGCATGCTATAGCCCTGTGCTGATCTGTTATAGCCCTCTGATAGTCTGTTACAGCCCTGTGATAGCATGTTTCAGCCCTCTGCTAGTCTGTTATAGCCCTCTGATAGTCTGTTACAGCCCTGTGATAGTCTGTTACAGCCCTCTGATAGTCTGTTATAGCCCTCTGATAGTCTGTTACAGCCCTCTGATAGTCTGTTACAGCCCTCTGATAGTCTGTTACAGCCCTCTGATAGTCTGTTACAGCCCTCTGATAGTCTGTTACAGCCCTCTGATAGTCTGTTATAGCCCTCTGATAGTCTGTTACAGCACTGTGATAGCATGTTTCAGCCCTCTGATAGTCTGTTACAGCCCTCTGATAGTCTGTTATAGCCCTCTGATAGTCTGTTATAGCCCTCTGATAGTCTGTTACAGCCCTCTGATAGTCTGTTATAGCCCTCTGATAGTCTGTTACAGCACTGTGATAGCATGTTTCAGCCCTCTGATAGTCTGTTATAGCCCTGTGATAGCATGTTTCAGCCCTCTGATAGTCTGTTATAGCCCTGTGATAGCATGTTTCAGCCCTCTGATAGTCTGTTATAGCCCTCTGATAGTCTGTTACAGCCCTGTGATAGCATGTTTCAGCCCTCTGCTAGTCTGTTATAGCCCTCTGATAGTCTGTCACAGCCCTCTGATAGTCTGTTATAGCCCTGTGATAGCATGTTTCAGCCCTCTGATAGCCTGTTATAGCCCTGTGATAGTCTGTTGTAGCCCTGTGCCAGTCTGTTATAGCCCTCTGATAGCATGTTTCAGCCCTCTGATAGTCTGTTATAGCCCTCTGATAGTCTGTTACAGCCCTGTGATAGCATGTTTCAGCCCTCTGCTAGTCTGTTATAGCCCTCTGATAGTCTGTTACAGCCCTGTGATAGTCTGTTACAGCCCTCTGATAGTCTGTTATAGCCCTCTGATAGTCTGTTATAGCCCTCTGATAGTCTGTTACAGCACTGTGATAGCATGTTTCAGCCCTCTGATAGTCTGTTATAGCCCTCTGATAGTCTGTTACAGCCCTGTGATAGTCTGTTACAGCCCTCTGATAGTCTGTTATAGCCCTCTGATAGTCTGTTACAGCCCTCTGATAGTCTGTTATAGCCCTCTGATAGTCTGTTACAGCACTGTGATAGCATGTTTCAGCCCTCTGATAGTCTGTTACAGCCCTCTGATAGTCTGTTACAGCCCTGTGATAGCATGTTTCAGCCCTCTGCTAGTCTGTTATAGCCCTCTGATAGTCTGTTACAGCCCTCTGATAGTCTGTTATAGCCCTGTGATAGCATGTTTCAGCCCTCTGATAGCCTGTTATAGCCCTGTGATAGTCTGTTGTAGCCCTGTGCCAGTCTGTTATAGCCCTGTGCTAGTCTGTTATAGCCTACTGAAGCATGCTATAGCCCTGTTCTGATCCGTTATAGCCCTCTGATAGTCTGTTATAGCCCTCTGATAGTCTGTTACAGCCCTGTGATAGCATGTTTCAGCCCTCTGCTAGTCTGTTATAGCCCTCTGATAGTCTGTTACAGCCCTCTGATAGTCTGTTATAGCCCTGTGATAGCATGTTTCAGCCCTCTGATAGCCTGTTATAGCCCTGTGATAGTCTGTTGTAGCCCTGTGCCAGTCTGTTATAGCCCTGTGCTAGTCTGTTATAGCCTACTGAAGCATGCTATAGCCCTGTGCTGATCTGTTATAGCCCTCTGATAGTCTGTTACAGCCCTGTGATAGCATGTTTCAGCCCTCTGCTAGTCTGTTATAGCCCTCTGATAGTCTGTTACAGCCCTGTGATAGTCTGTTACAGCCCTCTGATAGTCTGTTATAGCCCTCTGATAGTCTGTTACAGCCCTCTGATAGTCTGTTATAGCCCTCTGATAGTCTGTTACAGCACTGTGATAGCATGTTTCAGCCCTCTGATAGTCTGTTACAGCCCTCTGATAGTCTGTTATAGCCCTCTGATAGTCTGTTATAGCCCTCTGATAGTCTGTTACAGCCCTCTGATAGTCTGTTATAGCCCTCTGA
Organism: Oncorhynchus keta; assembly: GCF_023373465.1. Lineage (NCBI taxonomy): Eukaryota > Metazoa > Chordata > Actinopteri > Salmoniformes > Salmonidae > Oncorhynchus > Oncorhynchus keta. Next base: position 57,250,549 of record NC_068448.1, on the reverse strand, counting down.
TAGTCTGTTACAGCACCGTGATAGCATGTTTCAGCCCTCTGATAGTCTGTTATAGCCCTCTGATAGCATGTTTCAGCCCTCTGATAGTCTGTTATAGCCCTCTGATAGTCTGTTACAGCCCTGTGATAGCATGTTTCAGCCCTCTGCTAGTCTGTTATAGCCCTCTGATAGTCTGTTACAGCCCTGTGATAGTCTGTTACAGCCCTCTGATAGTCTGTTATAGCCCTCTGATAGTCTGTTATAGCCCTCTGATAGTCTGTTACAGCACTGTGATAGCATGTTTCAGCCCTCTGATAGTCTGTTATAGCCCTCTGATAGTCTGTTACAGCCCTGTGATAGTCTGTTACAGCCCTCTGATAGTCTGTTATAGCCCTCTGATAGTCTGTTACAGCCCTCTGATAGTCTGTTATAGCCCTCTGATAGTCTGTTACAGCACTGTGATAGCATGTTTCAGCCCTCTGATAGTCTGTTACAGCCCTCTGATAGTCTGTTACAGCCCTGTGATAGCATGTTTCAGCCCTCTGCTAGTCTGTTATAGCCCTCTGATAGTCTGTTACAGCCCTCTGATAGTCTGTTATAGCCCTGTGATAGCATGTTTCAGCCCTCTGATAGTTGTTATAGCCTGTTATAGCCCTGTGATAGTCTGTTGTAGCCCTGTGCCAGTCTGTTATAGCCCTGTGATAGTCTGTTATAGCCTACTGAAGCATGCTATAGCCCTGTTCTGATCCGTTATAGCCCTCTGATAGTCTGTTATAGCCCTCTGATAGTCTGTTACAGCCCTGTGATAGCATGTTTCAGCCCTCTGCTAGTCTGTTATAGCCCTCTGATAGTCTGTTACAGCCCTCTGATAGTCTGTTATAGCCCTGTGATAGCATGTTTCAGCCCTCTGATAGCCTGTTATAGCCCTGTGATAGTCTGTTGTAGCCCTGTGCCAGTCTGTTATAGCCCTGTGCTAGTCTGTTATAGCCTACTGAAGCATGCTATAGCCCTGTGCTGATCTGTTATAGCCCTCTGATAGTCTGTTACAGCCCTGTGATAGCATGTTTCAGCCCTCTGCTAGTCTGTTATAGCCCTCTGATAGTCTGTTACAGCCCTGTGATAGTCTGTTACAGCCCTCTGATAGTCTGTTATAGCCCTCTGATAGTCTGTTACAGCCCTCTGATAGTCTGTTATAGCCCTCTGATAGTCTGTTACAGCACTGTGATAGCATGTTTCAGCCCTCTGATAGTCTGTTACAGCCCTCTGATAGTCTGTTATAGCCCTCTGATAGTCTGTTATAGCCCTCTGATAGTCTGTTACAGCCCTCTGATAGTCTGTTATAGCCCTCTGATAGTCTGTTACAGCACTGTGATAGCATGTTTCAGCCCTCTGATAGTCTGTTATAGCCCTCTGATAGTCTGTTACAGCCCTCTGATAGTCTGTTATAGCCCTCTGATAGTCTGTTACAGCCCTGTGATAGCATGTTTCAGCCCTCTGCTAGTCTGTTATAGCCCTCTGATAGTCTGTTACAGCCCTCTGATAGTCTGTTATAGCCCTGTGATAGCATGTTTCAGCCCTCTGATAGCCTGTTATAGCCCTGTGATAGTCTGTTGTAGCCCTGTGCCAGTCTGTTATAGCCCTGTGCTAGTCTGTTATAGCCTGATAGTCTGAAGCATGCTGATATAGCCCTCTGATAGATCTGTTATAGCCCTCTGATAGCATGTTTCAGCCCTCTGATAGTCTGTTATAGCCCTCTGATAGTCTGTTACAGCCCTGTGATAGCATGTTTCAGCCCTCTGCTAGTCTGTTATAGCCCTCTGATAGTCTGTTACAGCCCTGTGATAGTCTGTTACAGCCCTCTGATAGTCTGTTATAGCCCTCTGATAGTCTGTTATAGCCCTCTGATAGTCTGTTACAGCCCTGTGATAGCATGTTTCAGCCCTCTGATAGTCTGTTATAGCCCTCTGATAGTCTGTTACAGCCCTGTGATAGTCTGTTACAGCCCTCTGATAGTCTGTTATAGCCCTCTGATAGTCTGTTACAGCCCTCTGATAGTCTGTTATAGCCCTCTGATAGTCTGTTACAGCACTGTGATAGCATGTTTCAGCCCTCTGATAGTCTGTTACAGCCCTCTGATAGTCTGTTACAGCCCTGTGATAGCATGTTTCAGCCCTCTGCTAGTCTGTTATAGCCCTCTGATAGTCTGTTACAGCCCTGTGATAGTCTGTTACAGCCCTCTGATAGTCTGTTACAGCCCTCTGATAGCCTGTTATAGCCCTGTGCTAGTCTGTTATAGCCTACTGAAGCATGCTATAGCCCTGTTCTGATCTGTTATAGCCCTCTGATAGTCTGTTATAGCCCTCTGATAGTCTGTTACAGCCCTGTGATAGCTGTTTCAGCCCTGTGCTAGTCTGTTATAGCCCTCTGCTAGTCTGTTATAGCCCTCTGATAGTCTGTTATAGCCCTGTGATAGCATGTTTCAGCCCTCTGATAGCCTGTTATAGCCCTGTGATAGTCTGTTGTAGCCCTGTGCCAGTCTGTTATAGCCCTGTGCTAGTCTGTTATAGCCTACTGAAGCATGCTATAGCCCTGTGCTGATCTGTTATAGCCCTCTGATAGTCTGTTACAGCCCTGTGATAGCATGTTTCAGCCCTCTGCTAGTCTGTTATAGCCCTCTGATAGTCTGTTACAGCCCTGTGATAGTCTGTTACAGCCCTCTGATAGTCTGTTATAGCCCTCTGATAGTCTGTTACAGCCCTCTGATAGTCTGTTACAGCCCTCTGATAGTCTGTTACAGCCCTCTGATAGTCTGTTACAGCCCTCTGATAGTCTGTTATAGCCCTCTGATAGTCTGTTACAGCCCTCTGATAGTCTGTTACAGCCCTCTGATAGTCTGTTACAGCCCTCAGATAGTCTGTTATAGCCCTCTGATAGTCTGTTACAGCACCGTGATAGCATGTTTCAGCCCTCTGATAGTCTGTTATAGCCCTGTGATAGCATGTTTCAGCCCTCTGATAGTCTGTTATAGCCCTGTGATAGCATGTTTCAGCCCTCTGATAGTCTGTTATAGCCCTCTGATAGTCTGTTATAGCCCTCTGATAGTCTGTTACAGCTGTGTGCTGGTCTGTTTCAGCCCTGTGATAGTCTCTTATATCCCTCTAAAAGCATATTATATCCTTGTGCTAGTCTGTTATTGCCCTCTGAAATCATGTTACAGCCCTGTGCTAGGCTGTTATATTCCTCTGAATGTATGTTACAGCCCTTGGCTCATCTGTTATAGTCCTCAGATAGCATGTTTTAAGCCCTGTGATAGTATGCTACAGCCCTCTGATTGTATCGTACAGCCATGTACTAGCCTGTTATAGCTCTCTGAAATCAAGTTACAGCCCTGTGATAACATGTTACAGTCCTATGCTAATCTGTTATCCCCCTCTGATATCATGTTACAGCCCTGTGCTAGTCTGTTATATCCCTCTGAAAGCATGTTACAGCCTGGTGATTGTCTGTTTCAGCCCTGTGATATTTACATTTACATTTAAGTCATTTAGCAGACGCTCTTATCCAGAGCGACTTACAAATTGGTGCATACACCTTAAGACATCCAGTGGAACAGCCACTTTACAATAGTGCATCTAAATCTTTTTAGGGGGGGTGAGAAGGATTACTTACCCTATCCTAGGTATTCCTTGAAGAGGTGGGGTTTCAGGTGTCTCCGGAAGGTGGTGATATGATGTTACAGACCTATGTTACTCTGTTATATGCCTCTGAAATCATGTTACATCCCTGTGCTGGTCTTTTATAGTCTTTGATTTCATGTTACAACCCTGTGCTAGTATCTTATTGCCCTCTGATAGCATGTTACAGTCATGTGCTAGTCTGTTATAGCCCTGTGATATCATGTTACAGCCCGTATTATATCCTTTTATATGCCTCTTAAAGCATGTTACAGTCCTGTGCAAGTCTGTTATAGCCCTCTGATAGCATGTTACAGCCCTATGCTAGCCTGTTATAGCCATCTGAAATCATGTTACAGCCCCTGTTCTACTTTTTATTTCCCTATGATAGCATATTATATCCCTCTTATAGCATGTTCCAGCCCTGTGCTGTTCTTTTATAGCTGTCTGAAAACATGTTACAGCCCTGTGCTCATCTGTTATAGCCAACTGATTACATGTTTCTGCCATGTGCTTGTCTGTTACAGCCGTGCGCTAGTCTGTTATAGCCATCTGATAGCATGTTACAGCAATGTATTAGTGTGTTACAGCCCTGTGAAAAACTGATATAGATCTGTGCTAGTATGTTTTAGACTGGAGAAAGTATATTATTGCACAATGATAGCATGTTACAGCCCTGTGCTAGTCTGTTAAAGCCCTGTGCTACTCTGTTATATCCATGCGCTAATTTGTTTTATCCCTGTGCTATGAAAGCATGTTACAGCCCTGAGCTAGTCTGTTAATGCCCTGTGCTACTCTGTTATAGCCATGTGCTGGTCTGTTATAGCCCTCTGATAGTATGCTATAGCCCTGTGCTAGTCTGTTATAACCCTGTGCTAGTCTGTTATAGTCCTATGATGGTCTGTTATTGCCCTGTGATAGTCTATTCTTGTGCTGTGCTAGTCTGTTATAGCCCTGTGATATTGTGTTACAGCTCTGTGATAGTCTCTTATATCCCTCTAAAAGCATGTTATAGCCTTGTGCTAGTTTGTTAAATCCCTGTGACAGCATGTTACTGTCCTTTGCTAGACTGTTATATACCTCTGAAATCATGTTACAGCCCTGTGCTAGTCTGTTAAAGTCCTCTGATAGCATGTTACAGACCTATGCTAGTCTGTTATAGCCCTCTGATTATATCGTACATCCATGTGCTAGTCTGTTATAACATTCCAATATCATGTTATAGTTCTGTGCTAGTCTGTTATAGCTCTCTGGTTTTCTGTTACATCCCTGTGACAGCATGTTACAGCCCTGTGCTAGTCTGTTATATCCCTCTGAAAGCATGTTACAGCCTGGTGATGGTCTCTTACAGCTTTCCGATAGCATGTTACAGCCCTGTGCTTGTCTGTTAAAGCCTTCCAATAGCATGTTACAGCCTTTTGCTAGTCTGTTATAGCCCTCTGATAGTTATAGCCCTGTGCTTGTCTGTTATAGCCCTCTGAAATCAAGTTACAGCCCTTTGATAGCATGTTACAGCCCTGTACTAGTCTGTTATAGCTCTCTGAAATCAAGTTACAGCCCTTTGATAGCATGTTACAGTCCTGTGCTTGTCTTTTTTAGCCCTCTGAAATCTTGTTACAGCCATATGCTAATCTATTATATCCCTCTGATAGCATCGTACATACAGCCCTGTGCTAGTCTGTTATAGCCCTGCGATATCATGTGACTTCACTTGTTCTAGCCTGTTATATCCTTCTGATAGCTTATTACAGCCTTGTGCTAGTCTATTATTGCCTTCCAATTGCATGTTACAGTCATGTGCTTGTCTGTAATACCTCTCTGATAGTATGTTACATCCCTCTTATAGCATGTTGCAGCCTTTTGATAGTCTGTTTCAGCCCTGTGATATGATGTTACAGCCCTAAACAAGTCTGTTATAGCCCTCTTATAGCATGTTACAGCCCTATGCTAGTCTGTTATAGCACTCTGATAGCATGTTACAGTCCTGTGCTAGTCTGTTATATCTCTCTGAAAGCATGTTTCAACCTATTTCTAGTCTGTTTTAAACCTATGGTAGCATGTTACAGCCCTGTGCTAGTTTGTTTTATCCCTCTGAAAGCATGTTAGAGCCCTGTGCTAGTCTGTTATATCCCTCTGAAAGCATGTTACAGCCTGGTGATTGTCTGTTTCAGCCCTGTAATATGATGTTACAGACCTATGTTACTCTGTTATATGCCTCTGAAATCATGTTACATCCCTGTGCTGGTCTGTTATAGCCCTCTAATATCATTCCATGCTACAGCCCTGTGCTAGTGCTAGTATCTCATATCCTTCTGAAAGCATGTTACAGCCTGTGCTAGTCTGTTATATCCTTCCAATAGCATGTTACAGTCCTGTATAATGACAACACACAACCCAGCAACACAGTAATAAAGCACAGTACAGCCCTTGATGTAAAGAAATAGCCAATGATGTGTATAAACCATGGATTGCTAATGCCATGTATTAGCCAATGAGAGGCTTTGAAGCAACCTGTCAGCCATATTGGCACTCCCCAGAAGAAGCAATCCCCCATTGGAATAAATTGAATTCTATAGTATTTCAATGAAATGTTTCAAGGGAAAAATGACATGTATTGATGTATTTTTGTTGTTGTAGTGGGGACAGTAACATTAGAACTTAAACAAATATATACTTTAGGAAAATGTGTTCATATTTGTTTTCATTTTATATTTACATGTTTAGCTCACATAATATAATGACAAAGTATGCGTTAAGGTGTATGTAATAGAATACATTTGGCCAAAACAAATCTAGACATTAAAGACATTAATAAATACATTTCGATAGCTTTCAAAATATTGTTTACTATGTTGGGGGAGTGCCAAGATAGCTCCCCCTATCAGTCATCTTTGTATACACAATTATGAACACGTGCTCTTTCCATGGCATAGACTGACCAGGTGAAAGCTATGATCCCTTGTTGATGTCACTTGTTAAATCCACCTCAATCAGTGTAGATGAAGATGAAGATAAGGGTTGAAAAAAACATTTTTAAGCCCTTAAGACGACAGCAGACTATTTTCACACTTTGCTTTGTTGACAACACTTTTACTGGGCCTCCTGTATATATATAGTAAAGATATCTCCATTAAAGGGCCATGAAAAGTACAGAGTAATGCCTTTGGCATTCATTATTGATCTATGATTTGTATACACTTTTTGCACTTGTACACTATAGTAAATAGTATGAAAAATAGTACATCTTAGATTTAATTTTCAAATTTCATATGCTATGAACAACCTATTCATAAAAAATTAGGGAATAGGGCTTAATTTAAAAGATATATTATATACAATCTACATACACCACAGGAGGTTGGTGGCACCTTAATTGGAAAGGACGAGCTCGTGGTAACGGCTGGAGCGGAATCAGTGGGCTGGTATCAAATGCCCTTCCATCTGCTCCGTTCCAGCCATTATTATGAGCCGTCCTCCCCTCAGCAGCCTCCACTGACATATATTCACCATCAACTGTACAATTGACATGCTATAACAATTCAGCTGCCTTATTACTGTGAACATTTTTTTATATAACTAGTGGTCAGGGAAAATGCGTCTCATTTCCTGATGCACTACTGTCATTCATTGTTGTCTCTCTCTATACTTACTATTTCTGTAGTAGACTCTCAGCGCTATGCAGCTTGTGATGTACCGTTCCACCACGAATTGACGGGCGGCCCGATCAGCAAATCAACTTTACATACACCATGGCTGTGGGTATGTAACCCGTGCACCAGAGACATCCGAAGACAACCGAATAGAGGCAGGAAAGTGGAGCTGGCCGCCAGAACAATCCGCAAAGCAATTTGGCCTAACTGAAGTTGATTTATAAGCAAATCACCTTGATATGCCTTGATAAAACAATTAAATTATATCGAAAGTCCCCTAAGTAGGTTACTTAACATTTAAGAGGAAGTAACTCTTTAAATGTAATAGTATAGTTCCTTGCCTCGTTACAGTCTATGGACTGCTCTAAGGACGGACTGCAATGCATACTTTGATTTTGGTAGAAGTCACTGCCAAGAAAGGCTAAAATTAGCATTTTCAGATGAAAAACATCACTCAGTCTGAAGTGAGGGTTCGGGTCAATTTGAAATTTCTGAATGTAATTCAATTCAATCCATGAATTTGAATTGGCCACACCAAAAGGGAAGCAGAATTTGTATTGCATTTGAATTCTGCTTCCTGTGGGGTGTGGCCAATTCAAATTCAACAATTGAATTGGAATGTAAGACCAATTCGCAATCAATTCAGAATTGAACATAACCCTGAAATGGTTATATTTGGGACCCAGCTCATGTTGATCGTTCATTATACCATATGCCATGCTGTCCTTCTGCAGTAAATGCCGGGGACACTCTTTTCACAAAGTAGCCCTGCTCACTACAAGGCTTGCCGCAACTCTGAATAACACCTCTTTATAATCCCATTCGCCAGGTAGACCTGAACATGCCTTAGGTAAATCAGTCTCCAATTGTGTGAGATTTTGAACTCCTGCTGATCACAAAAGCTATGTACCTCTCCAACTTTCCCAATTTAAGCGGGCACTTTTAAGACGACGCTAACACCGGCTTTCCCTGAGTGTAATCCAGGCTTCTGATCACACAGCAAGCAGCTCTATCCACTATGCTGCTGATAAAAATACCCAGCCTGTCTCTGCCTCTGCCCGAGGCTGGTAGTGAACCAGAGGATGAACAGAGGATGACCAGGAGGCGATATGTGTTAGAACACGGTTGTGGACAATAGAAATGTGTTTCCATTTGCAACGCCTTGTCACAAGAACTCGCCGTTTACCTGGGTGTGTATTATACCATGCAACAATGGTATTTTCATTCCCACTAATATATGGGGATTGTGGTTTATCTACTGTAAGTCATATTTGCCAGTTAATAAGTGCTGCTTAAAACATGAATTATAAGTAACAAATAGATGCACACACACACTATATGTTAATGTTTTTAAATTAATGTAAATGGTCAGGTCTTCTGTCTGTAATGTCTTTTTCGTTACATGTCGGACCCCAGTAAGACCAGCTGTTGCCATTACCGTCGACTAATGGGTTCCTAATAAATCTAATCAATAAAAACAGTAATAGCATGTATATATTATTCATTATTTGTTGTAAATATGGGTTAACATCTAACTGAACCTTTGGCATTTCAAACTGTCGAGTGTCTCAACAATCCGATAATAATATTTGAATAAAGTTGATTTCAATCATAATCAAAAACAAGTCTCCTCATATTGTTTCAGCTGAAAGCCATTTTAACGGATAGCAACAACAACTGGATCTTTGTTCTCTGTGTCTTCTGCAATCTAACCTCCTGCTTTTAATTGCTGACATTTAATCAATAGATGCAAATGACAAAGGAGACCTATTATTCTTGTATTCGTCAATCTCGGGAGACAAAATGCAAGCTTGTAGGATAATTATATGGCACAAGGTTCTCTGTAAAGGTCAAAAAGTAGTTTGTTCAGGGGATCAGTATCATGATTGGTTGCCATATCGGGCAGAGAGCCAAAGTAAATGCTATGCTAGCTTAGGTTGTTGCCGCTCTCCAGGTTTAAATAGATGTGTACACACTTCCAGACAGAAACTCACAGACACACACACACACACACCGTGTTGTGTGTGTGTCTGTGTCAACGTTCTTCGTATCTTGTCCCATTTGCATGGAAGCACACTTGCACATTGTCTTTGATCATTCAAATGTCATAAGATGACAGTGTAGGATGCGGCTACCTACCCATGAGGCTACCTACATCTTCCATGTCTTAAAGTTCCCAAAAGCCTATGGGATATTACAGTATATTCTTTACATGCGTGCATCACAAAAGAGAGCGCTTGGAGCATTTCAAGCTGGAGTGAGCAACACCTGCTAGCTGGCCTTTAGAGTACAGGGCAATGGGAGTTGATTAATCATACTATGACAGTCCATCCACCAGATACCAAATTTAATTATGAAAGTGATAAATAACGTTTTCTAGGACTGTACAGATCATCTGGCTCTCTCAGGATCCACAACTGGTGAGTTATCTTCCCGGGCACATCACATTTATGGAGCCTTGTGATGGATGGCTAACCAGACACTTTTATGGCTGAAATATTTATTTACCAAGCACCCCTAATAAATAAAACACATCCATTATTTATCGTATACTGCACGTCCGATCCAAAATTGTAGTCATCAGGAATAATTTCTCACTCTTTGCAAGTAAATGTGTGGATATTCTATTGAAATATGTTTCCTAATGATACAAATAACCCAAAACAAGTTTTTGATCATATTGAACTCAAATTAACACAACTTCTGATTCTGAGAAAATGTATGTAATGTACTGTTATTTGCGGCTGTAAGCAAATCATTGTAAAAAATATTCAGCTATCATTCATCACTCAGTTTACCATCTGCAGGGCACTAAATCACCAACAGGAGTGATCATTGGGGTCCCTATTCAAACATGCACACACTCAGCATGATAAACACTACTGTAGCTACTGTACTATCGAAACTACAACTGTCCGTTGTTGAAACACTACTAATGCTAGTATTACTATTACTGACACTAACTGTTAGCTTTAAAAAAATATCTTATTATCAACATGTGTACCATTCATCCATAGCTCATCTAGTCGGTTTATAGTTTATTCTCTCTTTCTTGCTGTGTTCTTGGAGTTATTTTGCAGTGATAACAGCTCCCTCAATGGAACATCCTCAAACAGATACAACGTGGCAGCTTGAAGGTTACAAACAGCAAAGCGAGGCGAGTGAATATACCCTGGATACTTTACGCGTCAAGACATATTTGAAAGATTTACAAGGGAAAGGGGGGAGAGAGGAAAAAAAGTATAATAAATTCAGCAGCAGACGTAGACATTATATCCATGTATCACCTGCTACGGTGCAGGGAATAAAAGGCCTCTATGAATGCAGTCTATTACCTACAGAGGCTGCTAACCACGTGCCACTGTTGATTTCTCAGAGCAGTCGATACATTGAGCAAGGCCACAGCATGGCAGCAGCATTGTACACCTCCCCCCCATTTAAACAGCTCACATTGGTTCTAAGTGTCACACTTTGGTCCAACGGTTGAGCGATTTCTCATGATTCTCTTCTGTGTATAAATTCGGTGTATTTATGCGCTTGCCATGCGTAAAATGCAGAGGGGACAGGGGCCGTCTGTGCTGATCAGATGATGACAGTCATGAAGACCATGGTGCTACTTTGGTACACATTGAACCAACCAATATCACCACTGATACTGTTGCGTAGCCTATTTGAGAGTTTTCATCTATATTTTTCGTAGCTGTCTATTTACCACCATAAACCAATGATGGCACTAAGACCGCACTCAACGAGCTGTATAGGGCCATAAGGAAGCAAGAAAATGCTCCCCCAGAGGCGGTACTCCTACTGGCCGATGACTTTAATGCAGGAAAACTGAAATTTGTTTTACCTCATTTCTACCAGCATGTCACCTGTGCAACTAGAGGTGAAAAAAACTCGATAACCTTTACTCCTGTCACGATCGTTATAAGGAATGGACCAAGATCCAGCATTGTAGTCATATATTTTCCTTTAATAAATGAACACCGAACAAAAGCAACAAACTACCAAATGAAATGTGAAGCTACTGGTATGCACAAAGGCAAATAACTGTAGACAAGATCCCACAAATCACAATGGGGAAAATGGCTACCTAAATATGATCCCCAATCAGAGACAACGATAAACAGCTGTCTCTGATTGGGAACCATACCAGGCCAACATAAACCATTAATCACCTAGATGACCCACCCTAGTCACTATCAAGCCCCAACCAACATAGAGAATAAACAGCTCTCTATGGTCAGGGCGTGACAACTCCACACACATATATAAAGCTCCCCCTCGCTCTCCATTTGGCAAATCTGATTATAACTCTATCCTCCTGATTCCTGCTTACAAGCAAATACTTAAACAGGAAGTACAAGTGAGTCTCTCAATACGGAAGTGGTCCGATGAAGCAGATGCTAAACTACAGGTCTGTTTCGCTAGCACAGACTGGAATATGTTATGAGACTCATCCGATGGCATTGAGGAGTTTACCAGGTCAGTCACCAGCTTCATTAATAAGTACATTGATCACGTTGTCCCCACAGTGACCGTACGTACATATCCCAACCAGAAGCTATAGATTACAGGGAACATCCTCACTGAGCTAAAGGCTAGAGCTGCCACTTTCAAGTAGGCTCCTCAGAGGAGGAAGGGGAGGACCATCCTCCTCAGTGTACTTCATAAAAAAACATTATAAAATATTATCCTTTTTAGATAAACTATACTAAATATATTCACATTTCACCAAATAATTGATTAAAACATACTGTTTTGCAATGAAGGTCTACAGGAGCCTCAACATCACTAGAGTAGCACCATGGTGCAGCCGGAGGACAGCAATCTTCCGTCCTCCTCTTGGTACATTGACTTCAATACAAAACCTAGGAGGCTCTTGGATCTCACCCCCTTCCACAAACTTACACTACCCGGTCAAAAGTTTTAGAACACCTACTCATTCAAGGGGTTTTGTTTTTACTATTTTCTACATTGTAGAAAAGTAGTGAAGATATCAACACTATGAAATAACACATATGGAATCATGTGGTAACCAATGTTTTTAAATGAATGTAAATTGTAAGGTCTTTTGTCTGTAATGTATTTTTCGTTATATGTCAGACCCCAGTAAGACTAGCTGCTGCCATTAGCGTCGACGAATGGGGAAAAATAACAATGCGGTTATTTAACACCTGTTGTTTACGAAGCATGTGACAAATACCATTTTATTTGATTCCTAAAGCACACACATATCTTATGGATCTACAGTTAATATCACAGTGGTTCTATCTCTACCATTGAACCCCGACCATAACTGCTTATATTACCACACTGTTATATATTTTTCTCAGTAGAAACACTGATGTAGAATACAGTATACAGTGGGGCAAAAAAGTATTTAGTCAGCCACCAATTGTGCAAGTTCTCCCACTTAAAAAGATGAGAGAGGCCTGTAATTTTCATCATAGGTACACTTCAACTATGACAGACAAAATGAGAAAAAAAATCTAGAAAATCACATTGTCGGATTTTTTATGAATTTATTTGCAAATTATGGTGGAAAATAAGTATTTGGTCAATAACAAAAGTTTATCTCAATACTTTGTTATATACCCTTTGTTGGCAATGACAGTGGTCAAACGTTTTCTGTAAGTTTTCACGAGGTTTTCACACACTTTTGCTGGTATTTTGGCCCATTGCGCCCTGCAGATCTCCTCTAGAGCAGTGATGTTTTGGGGCTGTTGCTGGGCAACACAGACTTTCAACTCCCTCCAAAGATTTTCTATGGGGTTGAGATCTGGAGACTGGCTAGGCCAGGACCTTGAAATGCTTCTTACGAAGCCACTCCTTCATTGCCCGGGCGGTGTGTTTGAGATCATTGTCATGCTGAAAGACCCAGCCACGTTTCATCTTCATCCCTTGCTGATGGAAGGATGTTTTCACTCAAAATCTCACGATACACGGCCCCATTCATTCTTTCCTTTACACGGATCAGTCGTCCTGGTCCCTTTGCAGAAAAACAGCCCCAAAGCATAATGTTTCCACCCCCATGCTTCACAGTAGGTATGGTGTTCTCTGGATGCAACTCAGCATTCTTTGTCCTCCAAACACGACGAGTTGAGTTTTTACCAAAAAGTTATATTTTGGTTTCATCTGACCATATGACATTCTCCCAATCTTCTTCTGGATCATCCAAATGCTCTCTAGCAAACTTCAGACGGGCCTGGGCATGTACTGGCTTAAGCAGGGGGACACGTCTGGCACTGCAGGATTTGAGTCCCTGGCGGCGTAGTGTGTTACTGATGGTAGGCTTTGTTACATTGGTCTCAGCTCTCTGCAGGTCATTCACTAGGTCCCCCCGTGTGGTTCTGAGATTTTTGCTCACCGTTCTTGTGATCATTTTGACCCCACAGGGTGAGATCTTGCGTGCAGCCCCAGATCGAGGGAGATTATCAGTGGTCTTGTATGTCTTCCATTTCCTAATAATTGCTCCCACAGTTGATTTCTTCAAACCAAGCTGCTTACCTATTGCAGATTCAGTCTTCCCAGCCTGGTGCAGGTCTACAATTTTGTTTCTGGTGTCCTTTGACAGCTCTTTGGTCTTGGCCATAGTGGAGTTTGGAGTGTGACTGTTTGAGGTTGTGGACAGGTGTATTTTATACTGATAACAAGTTCAAACAGGTGCCATTAATACAGGTAACGAGTGGAGGACAGAGGAGCCTCTTAAAGAAGAAGTTACAGGTCTGTGAGAGCCAGAAATCTTGCTTGTTTGTAGGTGACCAAATACTTATTTTCCACCATAATTTGAAAATAAATTCATTGAAAATCCTACAATGTGATTTTCTAGATTTTTTTCCTCATTTTGTCTGTCATAGTTGAAGTGTACCTATGATGAAAATTACAGGCCTCTCTCATCTTTTGAAGTGGGAGAACTTGCAGAATTGGTGGCTGACTAAATACTTTTTTGCCCCACAGTATAATAACATATCGGCCTACTGCAGGGTTCCCCAACTGGCGGCCCATGGTCCGAATTTGGCCCGCGGGAGGTTTTATTTTGCCACCCATCTTTTTTGGGGGTGTTAGAGTTATCATTGTTGGACATTAAACAACTGTAAAAACACCAGAAAATCATCTCCAAGTGGTTTTATTTTGGGAAATCTGTTCTTAATTATTTCCACACGTAATAGAGAGTGTGATTGTGTGATTGTATACAACTGTAAGCAAGGTTTGAAATTATGTTTGTTTTATTCAAATATTATATCTGTTTGGGCTTCATGCGGTCAATTTGCAGTCTAAAAATGATTTGTAATTATGTTCTGGCCCCCCGACCATCCGCTCAAGAAGAAAATCGTCCCACGGCTAAATCTAGTCGATGGTCCCTGGCTTACTGTATACTAATCATTTTCTCAGGAAATTCAAACTCTACACTGGGAGAATAGAGCAGTAATAAAATATTATACTGAGTACTAGAAACTGGAGCTATTTTGTATTACACACAATCCGATCTATTTCTGTGATTAGATACATCTACATTGCCCTTGTTTAGTTATAAATAGTCTGGTTTATTATTAATGCTGTTTCTCTTTCGCTGCAGGTGCGAACCCAGAGTGAGAATGTTGCAGCCACCTCCATAACGTGATTTAGCCTACGTTGCCTCATTAAGATACCAGCCTCACAGTATATCATCTCAACCAGATAGAACTGTGCCATTGGTGACACACTAACATTTTTCCTCCACGTTGTTAGTGACCGAACCAACGTCCTGTCTTAATTACTGAACTATTTTTCCAGGCTGGTGTGTTGCGTCTAACTCATTATTCACCCTCAATTATATGATGCCCATGTCCTCCAGACTTAATTACTTCTTCTGCTAAGAAGATAAATTCATTTCCTGATTAACCCTTGCACCCCTGAAGAGGCCGGCTGGTCTGACACAAAACTCAGTACCACCGGTAACAACGATATCATTAGCCAGGTGACTTATTTCTGGCCTTTGTTATTCTCTGTTTATGCAATGGATGCATATACAGTTAGCCTGGTTGATGCCACCCACATAGAGCACAGTGAAGGAGAGCTGTGACCTACTGGTCTGGACAGGAGTCCATTTGTTGGTGCAATATTCACCCAGAAATTGATCAAGCTTTAATTGGTTCTCTCAAACAGTTATTATTTTCTGGATGGGTGCTGAGACCTCATTGTTTGGTTTTATAAATCTAACACTTCTACTGGAAGAGGGTGGCACTCAGGGGCTGTGTGGCTGTACATGTGGGTGTTTGTGTCACAGGAAGGCCAAGATCTGATCTAGCGCTAACCTAAATAAGGTATTTCTGTTTTTTTATTTTTGATGAATTCGCAAACATTTATAAAAACCTGTTTTCGCTTTGTCATTATGGGTTATTGTGTGTAGATTAATGAGGAAAAACAATAATGTAATCCATTTTAGGAGAAGGCGTAACGTAACAAAATGTGAAAAAAGTCAAGGGGTCTGAATACTTTCCGAATACACTGTATACTGTATTCTAGTCTCATCCTGTATAACTACTGCTGTACACACCGTTTTTATTCATATACTGTCCATACTGTCTATACACAACATCATATACATATATACAGTATATTCATACTGAGCAAAATTATAAATGAAACGTGAAACAATTTCAAAGAAATTAAGAAACTAAGTTACAGTTCATATAAGGAAATCAGTCAATTTAAATAAAAAATGTAGGCCCTAACCTATGGATTTAACATGAATGGGTAGGGGTGCAGCCATGGGTGGGCCAGGCCCAGCCAATCAGGATGAGTTTTTTCCCCATATAGGGGCTTTATTACAGACAAAAATACTCCTCAGCATCCCCCCCATCCCCCTTCAGACGATCCCACAGGTGAAGAAGCCGGATGTGGAGCTCCTGGGCTGGTTACATGTCATCTGTGGTTGTGAGGCTGGTTAGACGTACTGCCAAATTCTGTAAACAACGTTGGAGACAGCTTATGGAAGATAAATGAAAATTCAGTTCCTTGGCAACAGCTCTGGTGGAAATCCCTGCAGTCAGCATGCCAATTGCACGCTTCGCACGCTCCCTCAAAACTTGAGACATCAGTGACATTGTGTTGTGTGACAAAACGGCAAATTTTAAAGTGGCCTTTTATTGTCCCCAGCACAAGCTGCACCTGTGTAATGATCATGCTGTTGAATCAGCTTCTTGATATGCAACACCTGTCAGGTGGATGGATTAACTTGGCAAAGGATAAATGCTCACTAACAGGGATGTTAACAAACATTTGCACAAAATTTGAGAGAAATAAGCTTTTTGTGCGTATGGAAAATGTCTGGGATCTTTTATTTCAGCTCATGAAACATGAGACCAACACTTTACATGTTGTGTTTTTATTTTTTGTTCAGTGTAGTTTATTCCAGACTCTGACATTGCTCGTTCTGATATTTCTTAATTCCTTATTTGGGTGTATTGTTTTGTATTGTTAGGTATTACTGCACTGTTGGAGCTGGAAACATAAGCATTTCGTTACACCTGCAATAACATCTGCAATTATGTGTTCCAGTCACCAATAAAAATTAGATTTTGAGTAAGAAAGACAGAGAGAACCAATCAGTAAAAGCACAGAACCCTTAATTATCGACGCCAAGTGGCAACAACATCAAACAGCCTCTCCAGACTCTGAAGTCAGGGGGACTTAAAGTTTGGTATCAGCCAGACTAATAGACAGTTACTGCTGTGTTGCAACTGATACTTGCTTATTCTTCTTCATTTCTAGGTGGATCAAGGCTTCCACTAGAATGCCACTGCTGCCGATATTCTGCCTTTTTGGAGATTGTTTTCCCCAGGCCACCGTCCCTCATGTCCTTCTCCATTTTTCTTTGACAGGTTTCCTTTGGACAGTCACACAACTAATAAGAGGGATGAAAGGTGTAAATGACAAACATTATTATTTGAAGGAAATTGATAGCTTCCAAATTGTAATCACTCTTACTCCAGAACGTATATTACTTTGGTACCTATCTCAAACCCCCTCACCACTACTTCCACCAAATGGTGGCGAATGAGGCCACGGCGTCTCCAGTTTGGATTCAAACATAAACTTAGCTAAACATGACCTTCATGTATTTATAATAAACATAGTACATTTGGAAATAGATTACATTGTGGTGACCAAGTATTTGTTGCAATCTCTCATAAAGAGGACTTTGGCTGCATGGATAAGTTACAGGTATATTTAAATTAGCATTGGTGGAGGGTTGCTCTGGGCCGTTTGCCATCTCTCTCCCACCAATGTGACATGTCCTCTGATTACTGGCATTATGGCACATTTGCAGTTGATAATCAGTCTCAGTTTCATGCTAAATTTCTCATTACGCTGCTGGAGATGTCACTTTGGCTCCCAGTCTGCATTAATAGGCTTTAATCTAGATCAGTGTGTGTGTGTGTGTGTGTGTGTGTGTGTGTGTGTGTGTGTGTGTGTGTGTGTGTGTGTGTGTGTGTGTGTGTGTGTGTGTGTGTGTGTGTGTGTGTGTGTGTGTGTGTGTGTGTGTGTGTGTGTGTGTGCGTTGACAAAAAGGCTGCCTGCTGTATGCCACAAACGTCAGGTATAATCTTGTAAAGGACCCCCAAGAGGACACTTGTTTAATAATCACCCTTCATAGTTCATCATGTCAGATTGGAGGAGAATGATTAGCTTCTACCTAGTTGTAGCTCCATTCTCGTATATGAGCCTCTATGTTAAACACAGGGACATTTGTCAATCAAAAGTATGAAGTATAAATTTAGGTCAGTTGTATATTAAATTGTAGGTCAGTTATGTATTATTGTGTAATGAATGTTAGTGTTGTATAAATTATTACATTAAATGTGAGTTTGGGGGTTTATACTGAAGAATGTGGCACTGTAGGGACAACTTGCAATCAAATTTCAGATCTCGTCATCATTAATTATTTAAATATTAACCGCACCTGGATTCTGAGTCTGTACATTCTCATTTGCTTCAATCACTTGAAAAATAATTCACTGAGTGAAAAAAGAATATGTATAGTCTAATCAACATCTTTCAGAATCTGACTGAGACCAAAACTGTGACAAAATCTTTTGCGTGGAAATCTATCTGACTGAATATAACCAAATCCTTTAAGTCGCGCCATCAATTCACTTCTGACGGTTATCCCGACCCAGTACGAATTTTGCTCAGTCACTCACTTGTTTTGTTTGTAGCCCCAGAGGACCGCTTCTGTTTCATGATTGAATCGTGTCATTAGAACAGGAAAGATAATCAAAAATATACTTAATCAGCAAGTTACATTTGATGTACTGTAGTTTCCCATTAATGATAATATTCATAGCGATCTTTAATTAAGTAAGCTTTTTTGTAGGAGACAGATTAAAAAAACAAAAGTATCAAGGATGAACAAAATATTTTAATTACATAGTTAATTATTGCAATGAAAGGTAACAATGTTGTATAAATGAGACTGAAACTTAAAATTCAGCTTATCATTATGTTTTATAAATATAACTAGTTTCTAGCATAATATACACTACATCATGACCAAAAGTATGTGGACACATGCTCGTCGAAAATCTCATTCCAAAATCATGTGCATTATTATGGAGTTGGTCCCCCATTTGCTGCTATAACAGCCTCCACTCTTCTGGGAAGGCTTTCCACTAGATGTTGGAACATTGCTGCGGGGACTTGGTTCCATTCAGCCACAAGAGCATTTGTGAGGTTGGGCACTGATGTTGGGAAATTAGGCCTGGCTCACATTCAGCTCTTCAATTCATCCCAAAGTTGTTCGATGGGGTTGAGGTCAGGGCTCTGTGCAGGCCAGTCAAGTTCTTCCACACCGATTTTGACAAGCCATTTCTGTATGGATCTCGCTTTGTGCATGGGGGCATTGTCAGCCGATGCATGGAGTGGTGTAAAAAAATGTTTTTATGATGCTCCCGATGAACAGTTCTTGTGCTGACGTTGCTTTCAGTGGCAGTTTGGAACTTGATAGTGAGTGCTGCAACCGAAGACAGATTTTCTTTACGTGATTCGGCATTATTTATTTATTTATTTATTATAAGAATAATAAACTTAAATATTACATTTACATAAGTATTCAGACCCTTTACTCAGTACTTTGTTGATGCACCTTTGGCAGAGATTACAGCATCGAGTCTTCTTGGGTATGACGTTACAAGCTTGGTAGACCTGTATTTGGGGAGGTTCTCCCATTCTTCTCTTCAGATCCTCTCAAGCTCTATCAGGTTGGATGGGGAGCGTTGCTGCACAGCTATTTTCAGGTCCATCCAGAAATGTTTGATCGGGTTCAAGTCTGGGCTCTGGCTGGGCGACTGAAGGACATTCAGAGATTTGTCCCGTAGCCACTCCTGAGTTGTCTTGGTTGTTTGCTTAGGGTTGTTGTCCTTTTGGAAGGTGAACCATTGCCCTAGTCTGAGGTCCTGAGCACTCTGGAGCAGGTTTTGCTCTGCTCATCTTTGCCTCGATCCTGGCTAGTCTCCCAGTCCCTGCCGCTGAAAAACATCCCCACAGGACGATGCTGCCACCACCATGCTTCACCGTAGGGATGGTGCCAGGTTTCCTCCAGACGTGACGTGACGCTTGGCATTCAGGCCAAAGAGTTCAATTTTGGTTTCATCAGACCAGAGAATCTCATTTCTCATGGTATGAGAGTCTTTAAGGTGCCTTTTGGCAAATTCCAAGTTGTCTGTCATGTGCCTTTCACTGAGGAGTGGCTTCTGTCTAGCCACTCTACAATAAAGGCCTGATTGGTGGAGTGCTGCAGAGACGGTTGTCCTTCTCGAAGGTTCTCCCATCGCCACATAAGATCTCTGGAGCTCTGTCAGAGTTGACCTTCATATTCTCGGTCACCTCCCTGACCAAGGCCCTTCTCCCCCGATTGCTCAGTTTGGCTGTGCGGCCAGCTCTAGGAAGAGTCTTGGTCGTTCCAAACTTCTTCCTTTTAAGAATGATGGAAGCCACTGTGTCCTTGGGGACATTTAATACTGCAGAAATGTTTTGGTACCCTTCCCCAAGTCTGTGCTTCGACACAATCCTGTCTCGGTGCTCTACGGACAATTCCTACGACGTCTTGGCTTGGATTTTGCTCTGACATGCACTGTCAACTGTGGGACCTTATATAGACAGGTGTGTTCCTATCCAAATCATGTCCAATGAATTGAATGTACCACAGGTAGACTCCAGTCAAGTTGTAGAAACATCTCAAGGATGATCAATAGAAACAGGATGCACCTGAGCTCAATTTCGAGACTCATAGCAAAGGATCTGAATACTTATGTAAATATGGTATTTCTGTTTTTATTTCGAATAAATGTGCTAATATTACTAAAAACGTGTTTTCACTTTGTCATTATGGGGTATTGTGTGTAGATTGCTGTAGATTGCTGATTGTTTTTTTTGTTTTTTTTACAATAAGGCTGTAATGTAACGAAATATGGAAAAAGTCAAGGGGTCTGAATACTTTCCAAAGGCACTGTACCTTCACATCAATGATGTAATCGAAGGTGACATATCCTGATGTCTCCGCTCCTCACTTTCTATACGCCACTGGTGGAGTCTGTTGCTCTATACCTAACAGCTTCTAGTCATTCAAATATCCCCTATAGAGCTTTGAGGAAAATAAGGAAATAATGACAAGTCAATTGAATGAACACATTTGGTACTATCCCAAAAAGCACCCCATTCCCAATATAGCAGGGCTCTGGTCAAAAGAAGTGCACGATATATTTTTTTTTATTGTTTTTTATATTCAAAATGTTTGACTTTTAAAAAATGTAACTAGGCTAGTCAGTTAATAACAGATTCTTATTTACAATGACGACATGGCCAAACATGGCGCCCTATGGGACTCCCAATCACGGCCGGATGCGATACAGTCTGGATTCAAACCAGGGACTGTAGTGACGCCTCTTGCACTGAGATGCAGTGCCTTAGACCGCTGTGCCACTCAGGAGCAGGGTGACCATTTGGGACACACCCTGTCTGACTGGTGGGTGTGTGATTCTTAATCCTAATATATTGCTTCATTGCACTACAACACTGTGGCACAGAGAATGTGGAAGTCGATTCTCTATTTATGAGATTGTGTCCGTGAACATCAAACATCTCTCAGACAGTCAGTATAGGTGTGTTATGAAAAAGATTTGAAAGAGGCTCACTGTCAATGCATTAACTACAGACAGACCCGAATGTATGAAAAGCATGAGTATTCTTGCACAAATAAGTTCCAACTGCGCCAGTTCCAGAACGGTGCTTACATCATTTCAGGAGAAGGAACGGACTCAATTCCTAAACTCCTTTAACTTGTTTCCTTGCGGTGATTGAACAGTTTGGATGAGTTCTACAACGTTTTTACAGGAGTAACCAATGGGTTCCCAGCTTAACTGCCTCTCCTGCCCCTCTGCCATCGTACGTCAGATGTTTGTCTTTTGATGCGCCTTTCATAAGACTTGCCCAGAGATTTTTTTTTACACAACAAACATTATCAAAGCCATCCCTTGATATATGTGGATACCGATGCTGCTGGAGAGACAGGGAAACAAATTCATTTCTTGTCAAAAAGCTTCCTGACATGTTCCTATCAAGCTCTACCAGTGAAAATAAAATAAACATGACAGACTTACTTTTGATAAATAAGGCTGCAACGAGCAATGCTGGGGGTTCAGCTGTGGGACCACAGTGCCACCATCATGACAAATTGGACACATCACCCTAAGATGAGCTACTTCTGTATTGTTTACCACACTTGCCAAATATCAGAACTCCAAATCAAACTGATCATTATGCTTTTGATGTATTTTGGACGATTTCTTATGATGTTGACTACTTTGAAAGTCTTCTTCTCCTAAACCTCTTGACTAATCAACACCAAATTATATAGCATCTCTGCATGCACATCTTCAAACGCCAGAACTGTTTTTCCCAAGACTCGAGCTCAAACAATATGGCCGCTTTGCGCCAATGAGTTTGCATGAATGTTTTTTCCTGTCCAAACTGAACCATGCATTACAGGTTAGCTACACTCATATTTTTTACATAATAATATATATATATTTTTTAACTAGGTTAGTCAGTTTAGAACAAATTGTTATTTACAATGACAGCCTATACCAGCCAAACCCAGACAAGTGTGCATTGCCCTATGGGACTCCCATTCACAGCCAGTTGTGATACAGCCTGGAATCAAACCAAGGTGTCTGTAGTGACACCTCTAGCACTGAGATGCAGTGCCTTAGACCACTGCGCCATGCATGTGTGCCACATTTCAATCAAACAGATCAAGAGATATAAACATGTGCCTGTTATATCGCCACCACATGGTCGATCTGAAAGTGCATATGTTGACTCTTCACAGTGTTTGGACCATGTGTACCAAGTTTTGTTACAATAGGAATATCCGTGACTGATTTATATGCATTTATGTGCCAGGCCCCACCCACATTAATGCTTATTGTTGCTTTAGGTAGTAGTCTGGAAAATATTGAGATTGGAGAACTTTGTTCGTAGATGTCAGGTCTCGTGCAGATCGGTCATTTGGTGCCAGAGGAGAAGCGAAAAGTGTTTTTCACAAAATTCTAAATGGCGGAAAATCAATCATTGCAGACCTTATGGGTGCTTGAGGTAAATGTATTTCTCATGAGAAGAGGAATGTACCAATTTTTATGACACTGGGTCAAACGTGAAGGGCGTGACCTTTCAAAGTTAGCATTTTCAGTCACTTGTTATGGCGCCACCATCTGGACAATTGGCATGGCATCGCATGAGAGGGTGTGGCCCTTGATCCTTTACCATTATGCAAGGTTGCACCCTCCTTAGCCTCACCATCCCACGGGAATGTACATGTGAATGTGCCGTAACGGAAGAAGAGAAACAACAGCCTGACACGTCCATGGCATATGGATTACAGCGTTTTCATGCTCATCAAACCATTCAGTGACCACTCGTGCCCTGTAGATGGGGGCATTGCCATCCTATGGGGGAATAGCCATGCTCGCCAAAATAATGGCCTGCCCAGCATTTTATACATGACACCTAAGCATGTTAATTGCTTAATTCATTCAGGAACCACACTTGTGTGGAAGCACCTGCTTTCAATATACTTTCTATCCTTCATTTACTCAACTGGTTCCATTATTTTGGCATTTGTGGTACCTGTAACTCTTTCTGCACAAGTAGTTTGTTGTATATTTACAGTAAGTCCATCAGCACTGCATAAATAGCATGAAACAACATGTATTCCTGATAAGGCTATGTACTTAAGCAGTATGAAATAAGACAGAATTTCAGCTTCACACTGTGATGTGCTGTATTGGACTGCCTGGCATGGCAGCCTATCCTAAAGAACACACCAATATAAATAAATAAGTAGAGAAGATGTGCTCTTGAAGCTGTATTACTGGGCTGAGGGCTTAAGCTTAGGGAGTGGGAATGAGGGACAAATTTAGCTCAAGATCTTAGAATAACTAGGTAGGGATAAAGCTTATAAAAAGTGCAAATGGCTGCACTTCTGGACGGTGTGCTTAAGGCCCAGAATGAAGTGCTGACTGTCATGTTTCAATATGGATAGGCTTACGTAGAACGTTTTTTTTTTACTAAGAAAGTTTAAGATAAATAGTTTGAATCTTCAAATCAACAGAATAATAATGAGTTAAAAGTGAGCCTGAATCAACAAATCTTATAACGCCCTCATGACGATAAGTCACCCTCTTCGTCTTACGTTTACTTAACTTACCACTAGACATGCTTATGTTGCTGAGTTGTGTTATGCCATGTTGTAAAACAATCATCTTTTCACTTTCTCTCTCCTGTGGCCAAGACAGATGTTCCACAGATGTTCCTCCCTCCCTCTGGACCTCTGCTCCTCTAGCTCCTCCAGCACTACCTTGCCCAAACCTCACCAGAATGATGTCACTATCTTTATTCTCTCTCTCTCTCTCTCTCTCTCTCTCTCTCTCTCTCTCTCTCTCTCTCTCTCTCTCTCTCTCTCTCTCTCTCTCTCTCTCTCTCTCTCCCTCTCCCTCTCCCTCTCCCTCTCCCTTTCCTCTCTCTCCCTCTCCTCTCTCTCTCCGTGGAGTCAATAGTGTTGCTAGCTGCTGCTCTTAAAGCCATTACCGATATGCTCCGGCCAAGTGTGAAACCTCTGTCTGCTCTTATCAGCAACCCAACTCTCATCAACACCCCATTTCCAGGAAAAGTCCATGATAGTATAGCACACGCATACATTTTTGATCACTTGGAGGAGTTATCCTTAGGGAAACTTTATAAGTGTGTGGAACTGTACATAATATGCATATCGGTGTTGATAAATATATGAACCTATCCGCCCCCTCGGAAATCTGATTGGCATAATAAAGCAATCCTCATCAAAATCTGTCTGTTTAAGCTAGACATATCGGCCAATGGGAGCTTTCCGCATCTGCGTTGGAAGGTGGCCGAGTGAAAGCGATGTTTCAGATCATGCCACATCCTGAATATCCATATTCTCAGGTAAACGTCTGTAGCATCCGAACGGTTTGGCCTACGAAACTAATATGACCACTCTATGGAAAGGTAAGACTCTCACAAACATGTGCATGTGAGTTGTTCTGCTCACAAGACTCTTCTGAAGATAGCCCGGTACCCGTTTCAAAAGAATTATGGAGTATATACGTGGAAGTAGTTTAGTGCCCCAATTCTGTTTTTTTGTAAATGGGGAAAAAAATGTCATGAAATATATAAAAGGGTATATAGATTCTGACATTTGTTGAGACATATATTTGATTACCTTGGCTCAACGTAGCTGCTGTTTCAAAATAACAAGCCTAAAAAGAAATACGTATTAGAAGACAGTAAGATAAATCAGATTAGTTTCATTAAACTATGAACATTTTCATAACAGAATGAATAAAATATCGGAGTCAATGGAAACACGTTTTTTTCTTTGAAAAGACAAAGTTATGGAGATTTATGAGCACTTTAAGAACTAGCAGAATTCCATTACCTTACATCTCTATTATGATCTTTACATAATAAAAGGCAGAATAAAAGATTTAATAAATGGACCTGTCTATAAAGTCAAATGGATTTGGCGAAGGCTGTGGGGTGGGAGTGGGGTGGGGGTGGGGGGGACGAAGAGAGAGAGAGAAAGAATATACTCTGTAGCCATTATAACAAGAGAATAGTGGGGAGCTGTAAGAAATGGATTAGCTAGCAATGTTAAACACATTTTGGTTTCAATTAAAAGAGTGAGCTGGCATTGTTCTACTTGAGCTCTTTTGGTTAAGCCAAGTACAAAGGGCCTTGACATAGAACAACCTGTGTTGTGTGATAAGTAAAACATTCACTTCGGTGTTTAACTTTCAGTTATCTTTACATTACAAATAAGATTTAAACACAAGGTTCGCCTCATGACTTTGATGGTCGATATGGGGCAGTTCCACATAATGTTTCAGTTTCTGAATATCAGAGCATCACATATAAAGTATTTTGTATACGGTGCAGAGAAGGATCTGTAGGTAGTGTATATAAAAAAAAACAGTACAGCGCCTGTAGCCAGTAAGTGGCTCGGCACCGTATTTTACATTTCTATGTATGAGCTGCTGTTGAACAGTGGGAGAGCCACAGTAGGAGAATGATTTCCAAAGCATCTGTATGTCCTCCTTCACACAGACAGACGCACACACCAACACACACATACACACAAACACGAGCAAATTCCCCCAACCTTTCCCAATGGTTATTCCACCAACATGTGTTAGCCCCAAGGTGGCTAATTTGGAATGTAATAATCTATTTAATCACAACTAATCATTATTGATCCCCTGTTAAAAGCTATTTACCCAGAGGCCCGTGGGCCGGTATGGAGAGAGGGAGAGAGAGAGAGAGAGAGAGAGAGAGAGAGAGAGAGAGAGAGAGAGAGAGAGAGAGAGAGAGAGAGAGAGAGAGAGAGAGAGAGAGAGAGAGAGAGAGAGAGAGAGAGAGAGAGAGACAGAGAGAGAGAGAGACAGAGACAGAGAGAGAGAGAGAGAGACAGAGAGAGAGAGAGAGAGAGAGAGAGAGAGAGAGACAGAGAGAGACAGAGAGAGAGACAGAGACAGAGACAGAGTGAGAGACAGAGAGAGACAGAGAGAGAGAGAGACAGAGACAGAGAGAGAGAGAGAGAGAGACAGAGAGACAGAGAGAGAGAGACAGAGACAGAGAGAGAGAGAGAGAGAGAGAGAGAGAGAGAGAGAGAGAGAGAGAGAGAGAGAGAGAGAGAGAGAGAGAGAGAGAGAGAGAGAGAGAGAGAGAGAGAGAGAGAGAGAGAGAGAGAGAGAGAGAGAGAGAGAGAGAGGGAGAGAGTGATGGGTATTGCCCGGTCTGTCGTTATTACCCATTCCACGCTGCCTGCTGCCCTGAGGGCTGGCTTGTTGGGAGATAACAAATAATATATGTGTCCGCTGTGAAGGATCGCACGGAATGGCACACAAAAACCATGCACAGGACCTTACACACACGCACACACACGCACATAGGCACGCGCACACACACACACACACTCACACACACACACACACACAAACACACTCACACGCACACACACACACTCCCCTATGTATCGCAAGTAATTAAAGCCTACCAGCTGATATGTCAGGCCACATCCACTTTCTGGCCCGTAGCTTCTCCTGGAGACGTCCTGGTCTTATCAGGTCTATATTGATCCCAGTCACAGGAAGTTACGGAATTTGTGTTTATTTTGGGGAGAGGAGTAAGAGGACGCAACTGTCAGGAGGACAGAGATGACAGGACTCTGAAGAGCATTCTGACAGGATAACTAAATGACTGACTTTCTGATTATGGTGCATTTTACAGATGGGTAACAAAAGCATCCAGGGAATCTCGAGAGTCTTTCCTAACTAAATGATGACTTCCTGGGCTTGTGTAGGGAGGTTTTCTGCTCTGACGTGGGTAACATAACCAGGGACCTTTAATTACATATGCATAGCTTTTGTTGACTTTGATTCTTGTGCTGGTGTCTGCTAACGACTTGAAAGACACCTGTATCATTGTTTTCTGAGATTGTAATTAAAACAGATTAAGGTCAAATAATTGATTGGGGAGATTTGTATCGTGATGACTTCCTCAGTTGTGTATGAAGCAAACATTAGCATCTTCATCTGAGAAGGAAGTCATGTGACCTTGAGACAAAATTCAAAATCAAATCAAATTTTATTTGTCACATACACATGGTTAGCAGATGTTAATGCGAGTGTAGCGAAATGCTTGTGCTTCTAGTTCCGACAATGCAGTAATAACCAACAAGTAATCAAACTAACAATTCCAAAACTACTGTCATATACACAGTGTAAGGGGATAAAGAATATGTACATAAGGATATATGAATGAGTGATGGTACAGAGCAGCATAGGCAAGATACAGTAGATGGTATTGAGTACAGTATATACATATGAGATGAGTGATACATGTATTACATAAGGATGCAGTCGATGATATAGAGTACAGTATATACGTATGCATATGAGATTAATAATGTAGGGTAAGTAACATTATATAAGGTAGCATTGTTTAAAGTGGCTAGTGATATATTTACATAATTTCCCATCAATTCCCATTATTAAAGTGGCTGGAGTTGAGTCAGTGTCAGTGTCAGTGTGTTGGCAGCAGCCACTCAATGTTAGTGGTGGCTGTTTAACAGTCTGATGGCCTTGAGATAGAAGCTGTTTTTCAGTCTCTCGGTCCCAGCTTTGATGCACCTGTACTGACCTCGCCTTCTGGATGATAGCGGGGTGAACAGGCAGTGGCTCGGGTGGTTGATGTCCTTGATGATCTTTATGGCCTTCCTGTAACATCGGGTGGTGTAGGTGTCCTGGAGGGCAGGTAGTTTGCCCCCGGTGATGCGTTGTGCAGACCTCACTACCCTCTGGAGAGCCTTACGGTTGAAGGCGGAGCAGTTGCCGTACCAGGCGGTGATACAGCCCGCCAGGATGCTCTCGATTGTGCATCTGTAGAAGTTTGTGAGTGCTTTTGGTGACAAGCCAAATTTCTTCAGCCTCCTGAGGTTGAAGAGGCACTGCTGCGCCTTCTTCACGATGCTGTCTGTGTGAGTGGACCAATTCAGTTTGTCTGTGATGTGTATGCCGAGGTACTTAAAACTTGCTACCCTCTCCACTACTGTTCCATCGATGTGGATAGGGGGGTGTTCCCTCTGCTGTTTCCTGAAGTCCACAATCATCTCCTTAGTTTTGTTGACGTTGAGTGTGAGGTTATTTTCCTGACACCACACTCCGAGGGCCCTCACCTCCTCCCTGTAGGCCGTCTCGTCGTTGTTGGTAATCAAGCCTATCACTGTTGTGTCGTCCGCAAACTTGATGATTGAGTTGGAGGCGTGCGTGGCCACGCAGTCGTGGGTGAACAGGGAGTACAGGAGAGGGCTCAGAACGCATCCTTGTGGGGCCCCAGTGTTGAGGATCAGTGGGGAGGAGATGTTGTTGCCTACCCTCACCACCTGGGGGCGGCCCGTCAGGAAGTCCAGTACCCAGTTGCACAGGGCGGGTTCAAGACCCAGGGTCTCGAGCTTGATGACGAGCATCAAGCTCGAGTCGATGAACAGCATTCTCACATAGGTATTCCTCTTGTCCAGATGGGTTAGGGCAGTGTGCAGTGTGGTTGAGATTGCATCGTCTGTGGACCTATTTGGGCGGTAAGCAAATTGGAGTGGGTCTAGGGTGTCAGGTAGGGTGGAGGTGATATGGTCCTTGACTAGTCTCTCAAAGCACTTCATGATGACGGAAGTGAGTGCTACGGGGCGGTAGTCGTTTAGCTTAGTTACCTTAGCTTTCTTGGGAACAGGAACAATGGTGGCCCTCTTGAAGCATGTGAGAACAGCAGACTGGTATAGGGATTGATTGAATATGTCCGTAAACACACCGGCCAGCTGGTCTGCGCATGCTCTGAGGGCGCGGCTGGGAATGCCGTCTGGGCCTGCAGCCTTGCGAGGGTTAACACGTTTAAATGTCTTACTCACCTCGGCTGCAGTGAAGGAGAGTCCGCATGTTTTCGTTGCAGGCCGTGTCAGTGGCACTGTATTGTCCTCAAAGCGGGCAAAAAAGTTATTTAGTCTGCCTGGGAGCAAGACATCCTGGTCCGTGACTGGGCCTTAATAAATTGGCATTTCCTTATATGGAAGTCTCATTATTTAACAGAGAATGGCCTCAAACATGTCATCCACAGAGATAGAGATGCATTTACATCAGTGGAGGCTCCTCAGAGGAGAAAGGGGAGGACCATCCTCTTCAGTGAATTACATTTTTTTTTTAAATAGTGAAACATTAAAAAAGTGTTCCTTTTTTGATAAAACTATATTAAATATATTAAATAATTGATTAAAACACACTATTTTGCAATGAAGGTCTACAGTAGCCTCAACAGCGCTCTGTAGGGTAGCACCAGGGTGTAGCCGGAGGACAGCTAGTTTCCGTCCTCCTCTGACTTTAATACAAAACCTAGGAGGCTTGCAGTTGTCACCCCCTTCCATAGACTTACACAGTAAAACATGACTGTAAAGAATTCATTATAACAACAACAAAGGACTTAAGAAACAGACTTTCAAATCGAAAGGGAACTTCTTGGCAGGGAAAAAATATTTGGAATAAATGTGAATAAACTCATTTGAATAAACCAACCATAAAATAACGCAATATATGTTACAACAGGTGTAAATAGATGTATCGTGATAGTGTTGGGAAAATATTATAACGGGTTATGACAAGTTATGTCAGCTGTTGACATATTATGATATGGTTATGACCGTGTCATAATGTGTTATTTCCTGTATTACAAAATTAATATTTTTTGACAACTCAACCAAATATCAACATTTGAAATAGATTTATCTTCTGCTTGGATACTGTAGTTCCATCTGTACCACTGATTTAGTCTAGCTTTAATTCCAGTTTGTTTTACAATTAGTAATTGATATGTTGGATTCATGTCTCTATTTCAACCAAAAATAAAACCCAATGAATAGGACTAAATCAAATCAAAATGTAAATGCAGTTTAAATAAAGTTTGATTTGCAGAAAATACACGTCCTTCGAATGTTGATATTTGTTTGCGTTGACAACCCAACACATTTCAACATCACTAAATATTATTACATTTTAAATCAACCAGAGCTTGAAACCCTAGGTCTATTGTGTTGTCTATTTTTAGTCCAATTCTGGGTTCAATTGAAACAATTGCTGTTGTTGGAATCATTGAAGATATACTGTATGAGGGATAAAGTATGGTCACATTTAATTTGCTATGTTAAACCTACCCTTTGGAATGACTTCGATAGCAACAGCGAATCTATTTAGTTTTCTCACAATAGCACATTGGTACTCGTCAGTGACAAATATCATAGCTGGGCTTTTATTGTAATGGGTGCGTGCTGGTGGCAGGGAGGTCAGGCGCAGGAGAGTGAACTTGGTATAAACGGAGCAGTTTAATGAATATACAAAAGCTCAGAAAACCAAAATATACAAAATAAAATAAGAGGATGCAAAACCCGTCGCACACCAGAACATAACTTGCACCAATACGTACAACAAACAGTCACCGACAAGGACATGAGGGGAAACAGAGGGTTAAATACACAACATGTAATTGACGGGATTGGAACCAGGTGTGATGGAAGACAAAGACAAAACCAATGGAAAATGAAAAATGGATCAGCGCTGGCTAGAAGGTCGGTGACGTCGACCGCCGAACACCGCCCGAACAAGGAGTGGGATCGACTTCGGCGGAAGTCGTGTGACATTTATCAAATTGTAGTTCTGCGTCTTAATTTGACGTATTTCACAGTACAATACAAATGACTCGTCCACATGATTCAATTAGTTGTCATTTTATTTTTGAATCATAATGACAATCCCCTTTTGCAGCACAATCTCCACCAAAATCTACACAATCTCCCCCAAAAAATGCCATACCTGGCTGTAAATGCAGAAACAGAGATATGACATGTCTGGCCCTTTTAATTATGGCATGTGGTGCCGTCTGTGGTGCCATCTGTAGATTATGGAGTATGTTGCCTTTATAAATACGACATATTTTGCCGTATGTCAGCTGGCAGTCAAACTGCGCAAAAGCTAAACCGAAACTAACCTTGGCGGTTCAATTTAGGTATGAATTCCAAATGGTTAAGGCAATGGTCAAGGTTTGGGAAAGAGTTCATCTAGAAATACAGAAATTACAAAACAAGTGCCTAGCACTGGGATCCACAGCGAACCAGGCTCCCGGTTTAAGCCCATCCTCAACACCCTAGCTCGCCCCGAGCATATTAGATGGTAGTAGGAGCTCTAGGTCCAGCCATATGGTCCAGCAATGTGAGGGGTTAGATGTTGTTTGAGAACCTGGCCATATGAGTAAAATACAGACAGACCCTCTGGTTGTTTCTTAGCCTATAAACCATTAAACCTGCCATGGCCCTCTCCTCTCTCTCTTGATAGTTTATTGAATACATGTAGCTGTATCCAATCAGTGTCATTGGATTTGCCCCAAATGGCACCTTATTTCACAATATGGGCCCTGGTCAAAAGTAGTGCAGTATATAGGGAACAGGGTCCCATTTGATATGCATCCATTGTGTCTCCTCTATGGCAGGCCGTTTTAAATCTACTTCCAAAAAGCCTGGATTCCCATTAGCTTCTGAGTAACCGCCTCTGTATTTTATACCATGGGTTTTATGGGGCCGCCAATGTCACTGCATCAGAGGGAGCTTGTCTGTACATGAATCTCTTCATGCCAGGAACCTTCAACCCCATTATCTGGGTGAAGTGCCCTTCCTTCCCTCAGCTATTTGTATCTGCCCATAGTCCCGCACCATTAGCTTTCTACTGCCTAATAGCTCTTTAGGCTTCTTTCTGTCTTCAACACATTTTCTCTATCCTAGCTCCTTTTGTTGTTCAACTTTTTTCCCTCCTCTCCTCGGTTACTCTGAAATGCTGGTCAGTCACACTCCAGCTTGGAGTCTGATATTTAAGTTTAACATAACTGTCTGATACAATTCAAACTAACATTGGGTACACAGGCAGTGGCTTGCCGCAGTTTCCAGAGCCCCCCCTCCCGCAAGGTCTGAGCAAGGCCCCCTATTTTTGGGAGGTGAAAAACCGCAAACTTCCTACAATTCCACACATTTGCATTTTTGGCACCCTCTGAGCCTGTGGGTTGCCGGGGGGGGTGTGTGGTCTGCCAGTGTACTCAGAATTGACCAAGTACTGAGATGATGCCACATTTACTTTAAGATGTATCCTTATGTATTCAGTAGTTTAAGTTCCTCAACCACATTTGAAGAAGTCACTGACTGCTGTTGCGTTCGTAAATAATTGATTATTTGCTCTGCATGGTTTTCTATCTGCCTATTCATGCACGGTGGACTTTCAAGTCCCCTTACTGAGACAAAATACATTCTAGAGGATAATAGAACATTTGTTTTTATCTTTCTCTATGTGTTTAAATATGATTAACAGTTGGCTTGACACCGCATGTCACATTAATAACAATGTAGTCAATAATTGACAAGATAAATATTGATAATGATTAATAATACTCTGTAGGGTTACACTGGCTGATAAAAAAAATGAAGTATTAGCATCATGTGATGACTTATCACCACAGCTCATTAAGCAGGTGTGAACGAGGGATGAGAGAGAGATAGAGGGAGAGAGAGAAAGAGGGAGAGATGAGGAAGAGGGGGAGAGAGAGTGACAGGGATAGAGAGAGAGAGAGAGAGAGAGAGAGAGAGAGAGAGAGAGAGAGAGAGAGAGAGAGAGAGAGAGAGAGAGAGGGAGAGAGAGAGGGAGCTGGAGACAGAAAGATGGAGAGGGAATGCCACACTGGGGAGGAACAGGGAGAGAGAGACATTTGCTGTGACATCACCCCTTCTCTGCACTCGGAGGGCATTGGGAAATCAACTGAGAGCCCATATCTGTACTAATCTGCAGTAGCTGATGGTGATAGAGATCTAGAGGTCATTACTAGCAGAACGCTCACTGTGTTACTCCTTCTCCTCTCCTCCACATATTTTCTCTCCTTCTTCCCTCCCCTCCCTCCTCTTCTCCTCTCCTCTCCTTCTTTGCTGCTCCTCCCCTCCTCTCTCCTCCTCCTCCTCTCCTCTCCTCCTCCTCCTCTCCCTCTCCTCTCCTCTCCTCTCCTCTCCTCTCCTCTCCTCTCCTCTCCTCTCCTCTCCTCTCCTCTCCTCTCCTCTCCTCCTTTCCTGCCCTCCTCCCCTCTTTTATTCTTCTTCTTCCCTCCCCTCCCTCCTCCCCTCCTCTCCTCCTCTCCTCTCCTCCTTTCCTGCCCTCCTCCCCTCTTTTATTCTTCTTCTTCCCTCCCCTCCCTCCTCCCCTCCTCTCCTCCTTTCCTGCCCTCCTCCCCTCTTTTATTCTTCTTCTTCCCTCCCCTCCCTCCTCTCCTCCTCTCTGTTGCTACTGTGTCAGTAGTGAAGTGACAGCTAATGAAAACGAATGGCACATTTGTATGTCGTTAGCGGTAGATAAGCAGGTGCTTGGGAACGACAGGGGGATCACTGTGCTCACATACAGTTCAGCAGTGATTATTCAGAGGTTAACGGCGAGCGTGACATAAGTGTTATAGCTACTCCACATCTCATGTACGCTGGCGGCTAGATTCACTCAGCTGTAGAATATTTCCATTTTCTCTTTACAGTCAAATTACAGGTGTTTGTGCCAACAATAAGGCACATATCCTATATGATTTGAATGAAACTACACTGAGTGTACAAAACGTTAGGAACAATATTGAGTTGCACCACCTTTTACCCTCAGAACAGCCTCAATTCACCCGGACTTGGATCTACAAGGTGTCAAAAGCATTCCACAGGGATACTGGCCCATGTTGACTCCAATGCTTCCCACAGTTGTGTCAAGTTGGCTGGATGTCCGTTAGGAGGTGGACCATTCTTGATACACACTGGAAAGCGTGATAAACCCAGCAGTGTTGCCCTTCTTGACATAAACCGGTGCACCTGGCACCTGTACTCCCATACCCTGTTCAAAGGCACTGAAATCTTGTGTCTTGCCCATTCACCCTCTGCATGGCACACATACACAATCCATGTCTCAATTGTCTCAAGACTTAAAAATCCTTCTTTGATCGGTTTCCTCCTCTTCATCTACACTGATTGAAGTTGATTTAACAGGTTAAATCAATAAGGGATCCTACCGTTCACCTGGATTCCCCTGCTCAGTCTATGACACGGAGGGAACAGGGGTTCCTAATGTTTTGTACACTCAGTGTATATCATATACATAGTAAAAGAGGCATATTACCAGGAAAATGTTGCCACAGTGAAACGAAAGACAGAATATTACGAGGATCCATGGACTGAACCTGTCATCTGCCTACTCAGAACTATAGGTTTTAGATGACAAGCCTCATAAATGGGTTATCTAAAATCCAATATATATCGGAAGAAAGATTGCAGTAGAACAGTGCGCTTGACTGTATCTTCCTGATCCATAACTCTCCCATGAACCAGGGGACCATTTATTGTCGATTCTGTACGAAGGATGGTCTGTCAGTTCAGTGGGAGGGAGTCGGAGCTGCTCTTCTGTTTATTTTCAAATCAATACTCAATTACTATAAGGAAGATCCACTCCCTCACCCCATTTCCAATATGAAATTATAGACTGGAGCAATAACACTAAGTCAAGGCAAGCTAGTGTCCATTAACTCATGACGATAAAGAAGGATAACTACCAGGCGTTTTATACCAGCTGCCTCTCTTTATACCACCTTCCTTCCTCCTCCACTCTTTTGGTGCCTAATTAATCACTTTGAAAAAGACCCTTTAGGACGTGTGACGGATGACCAGAGAAAACAATTTTCCCCCTAAGAGCCTTTTAATTCTAAGTCGGGGACGAGCTCATTGACTGAAACTCACAACAACCCATCAATGCTAGTTTTTAATGCGCTTCCTCTTTTGTTATTGAGAAGAATGGAGAGGCATCGTAGCTTCCTGCTCCTCTTCATAACTCAAGTAATTGATTCGGTAAATGCCAAACATTTGCCAGAGGATAAAAGTACTGTCGATGGGCGGCGGCAGGGTGTGTGTAAATTACTCCATTTAGAGACCTTTGGGGTTATTTATGATTGAGCAGATATAGAAGTGACTGATTCTGAAAACACAGGGCTACAAAAAGGCCTGAGTGAAAAGTCAAAGGTACTGCACCCCTGTTTAGGGCCCACTTCAAAAAAGTGGGTGTGACAGTTCATGTCACATCGGTTGTTGGAAATGCCCCTCCGAAACCTGAAACCTTGGCATCTTGGGTCGCCATAAAATGGATGAGCCATCATTCTTCCATTGTAACACAGAATGACAGACAAGCAAGCCTTGCTCGCGCAGAAGTAGGGTAGTACAAGACTGAAGGCGAAATCCGGTCTGTCGGGAAACAATGACAGAGTTTGTGTCCCAAATGGCACCCTATGCCGTTTATAGTGCACTACTTTTGACCAGGGCCCATTGGGCTCTGGTCAAATGGAGTGCAATAAGAGAATAGGTTGTGGTTTTGTTCGTATTCAGAGGTTTTATAACTACAGTAATATAATTAGCATTCAACAGCAGGGTGACGATACCATTGACACTGACAAAGGCGTCATGTGACATTGTGACACCTTTGAAAAGGCTGTGTTCTAAAAAGGATAAACAGAACAGAGCATGGACTGTGAGATAAAGTGGATACCTAAGGGAAGTAAAGACCTTTGTCAGACTGACAGAGAGAGAAAGAGTGAGAGAGTGAGAGAGAGGGAAAGAGAGAGAGAGAGAGAGAGAGAGAGAGAGAGAGAGAGAGAGAGAGAGAGAGAGAGAGAGAGAGAGAGAGAGAGAGAGAGAAGGGAGGAGAGGGAGAGAGAGAGAGAGAGAAAGGGCAAAGTTAACTCTTTGGCCTAGTCACACATCCATCAGCCATGTGATGTGCTGCTCTGTTGACAGGGGCGAACTGGGACCAGAAATCTAACACACCGGCCCATTTCTTTCCTCGAGGCCACCGTTATGAGCCAGATAATGATCATTTTTAATTAGCCAGATAATTACATAGTTAGACAGGCCCACTGGGCTAAAAAGTGACCAGCCCATCTGGCATTTACCCCAAATGCCAGATGGACAGTCTGCTCCTGTCTGTTGATATTAAATGGGGGGATGCCATTGTACTAGCTTTACCAATCTGAGTCCCTGTTAAACAGATAATCACTCAAAATAACATACTGTCTGCTCATTGAGGTCATTTCCACTTGACAGTCCTAGCAGCATAAATATTCTAGAATACTGTATGAATTCAGTAAATACATTAAAAACAGATAGAAATGTGTTTCAGATTTAACTACTGTACACTCCCCTAGATATTTATTTCAACAGTGAAGCATATTTTTTTTTATATACAATTGACTCTATACACCAACATTTTGTATTTGAGATCAAATGTTACAGAATGTCACCTTTTATTTGAGGGTATTTTCATACATATCTGTTTTACCATTTAAACATGAATGCACTTTATGCATCTAGTCCCCCCATTTTAAGGTGTCATAAGTATTTGCACAAATTCACTTATAGTGTATTCAGTTTTGTCAAAAGTGTAGTATTTGGTCCCATATTCCTAAAGTTATCCAGAGACAGGACAGACCAGCTAGGCACTACAAGAAAAATAATTAGCCCTATATCAAGGTTCACACCACACAACACAAGG
This sequence comes from Oncorhynchus keta, assembly GCF_023373465.1. Lineage (NCBI taxonomy): Eukaryota > Metazoa > Chordata > Actinopteri > Salmoniformes > Salmonidae > Oncorhynchus > Oncorhynchus keta. The sequence goes on along the minus strand of NC_068448.1, from coordinate 57,213,502 downwards.
CATAGCATTCAGTGTGATTCACTTCACTTACTGATGGGTATGTTCAGTATATAGCAGCATATGATGTGTACAATTTAATGTGCACCGTTTGGGAGCAGCAAAGCAGTGAGTGAATATTATTTTATCTTTATAATCCTGAATATCAACATGTGTTGAGCAATTGTAAAGAGTAAATCACCATGATTGGGATCCATGATTCAGAATATGAGTGTCATAGTTATTTCTGTCCAAATAACACTGTCAGATTCCATACTGGTGAAATTATGACCATTCAACAGTGCTTGATGACAGGTTTCTATACTGTATACAGCTGCATATAACCTTCCCTACAGGATTTCACATACATTTTTTTGTGATATTTGAGGAAAAAAATGCTTGATTTTGTAGTGGCAATTCTGACATTTTGCATGGCAATATGCAATAAATTTGACCAATTTGTCCTGAAAATGCATTGACGAGGGAAAGTGTGGCTTGATTGAACCATATTATTAGGTGATGAATAGAAATTGCGAGCCCTCTTTTTGTATTGTGGTGACGGGTCCGTTTTGTGCAATAATATTGCAATGATTTGACTGTTTTATGCGGAAATAGTGCAGTGATTGGTCAATTTTGCACGCCCTCGCATAATATGCGTGGAATTGTCGATTTTGCTAAATCGTTTGCGATCGCAGAATTGCGGAACCCTGGAGGGACTGCTATAATTTTAAACATGATTTGTATATCTGATAATAAACCTTTAGGTCAGCAGAGTGCGTTCTATGGTACATCATGTTATACCAACTTGACCTTCATCCGCTGTTTCTCACACTATCCCGTGTGTAATAATTGCATGGCAATCAGCACCCCTTTGTTTGGCCTCTTTCTCTGATCAGTGACCCATAGTGCACTTTTTATTCAAAGCCACATCAAACTCTCAGCTCCTTCCAAAGCACCCATTTCATATGCATAAATCTAAGGTAGACCTACATATAACACATACCTATATATTTTTTCTACAACGTGAGGTAATCAAACCATAATATCTGGATATCCCAACTATTCTCGCGCAACATCGAAATATAACAAATTCAAGCACCACTCTACTTTTGTTTTGTCATTGAAAACAATCTTAACCCTAACACCCAATAAAGAAACCAAGCCTCACAGCTGCCTACACTACAATCAATTTAATGGAGCTTAAGTCAAACACCAGGGAATCCCAGAACACTGCTAGGCTAGAGGGAGGCTGGCTTCATAGACCTTGGCACAAGTTTTCATCTCAGCTGTTTGTTTTTAATCAGAGAAAATGACATGGTAAAACCTAAACCCAATACAGAGCGCAGAAGGAATCCAAACTGTTCAATACACCATTCCCCCAAGGAAACACAGTATCACATTATTTCTTCACAGTATTAATGTGCTTTGTAATTATTTGTCTGTTTAATCACATTTTTACAGACATTATACAATGTGGGTAAGGATTACATTCAAAGGATCACATAATAGGAATCAATAGTGATACCCTTTCCTACAACTATGAACAAAAACATTATATACATAAAAATATATATTTTTAAAGAATCAATAATTCTGTCATTTAACCATTGTGTGTTTTGTGCTGGTTTGGGTGTATATTCCCAAATTACAGAAAATACACACCACAAAATGATTTTACATTAGGTGACACTGCACTATAGTGAGACTAGTGCAAATGCCATGCTTGTAGAAAGCAGGTAAAGATGAGTGTGACAAAGTGCCTTTGGAAGGTGCTATTTTTACCGTGACTCCTCTATGACACCTTGATAAGGCAATTATAGTGTAATTACCTTAACAAGTGGCATTACCAAAAATTATCCCCATTCTTCTGCTAAAATAACACCAAATCAGCGCTGAGAGAATTTTCTAGGAGAATCTCCAATCAGCATCTCATTACGTAGTACAAGTACCCGGTGTAGACAGCGTTCAACGACAAATACAATTACAGCGAGTGAAAAGAACAACAAAAAGAGAAAACATTGTGGCACACAAGGCAGATAAACCCTCTAGATCCTTCAGAGTTCACCTGTTTATTTAATCTACAAAAGCTAATTGTATTTGGGCAGCTTTGTGCATGCTCCAAGCATCCCTGAGATTATATCTGTGGTCGTAGTATAAAACAATGGGTTCAAAGTCAATCTTTAAACACCACACAGAGAGAAGAGAGAGAGAAGAGGAGACATGAGGAGAGAGAGATGAGGAGAAAATTGGGAGTTTTTTTCTTCCGCAAACTGCACAGATAAGTGGAAGCGGTTTCTCCTGAGCACAGCAAGGTCAGATGAATGTGATGTCTGATCAGTCAGTGTGTCTAAGCATATTATCTGGTGAAATCTGTTGAGTGACGTGAGTGGACTGGACTAGTCAGCTGTCTGAAAGATCATTACATGGCCTGGACGTTCTGGATAACTCTGGAGGCAATCAGCCACTTGGGATGCAGGCAGCGTGAATCTCTCTCTCTCTCTCTCTCTCTCTCTCTCTCTCTCTCTCTCTCTCTCTCTCTCTCTCTCTCTCTCTCTCTCTCTCTCTCTCTCTCTCTCTCTCTCTCTCTCTCTCTCTCTCTCTCTCTCTCTCTCTCTCTCTCTCTCTCTCTCTATCGCTATGTTCCCCCGTGATGCCCTTCATCAATGGAACGTTTCCTCACTGTGTCCAAGAAAAGAGAGAAGGAGAGAGGGAGGCCTTGTCCATAAAAGCAGCCCTGATCCTAAGGAGAATGCATTGACATAGATTTCCAAAGCAACTGTTTAAGTGTTTTGTGTTGTATTTTTCTTGAAAGATTTGTTATGTGATAGATAGATATATTGCTGTCCTGGCTGTATCACAACCGTCCGTGATTGGGAGTCCCATAGGGCGGCGCACAATTGGCCCAGCGTCATCCAGGTTTGACCGGGGTAGGCTGTCATTGTAAATAAGAATTTGTTCTTAACTGACTTGCCTAGTTAAATAAATAAAGAAATACTGATAGATTAATTATATCTTGCATAAACAATGTGGATCCCCACTTTAAGCAAACTAAAAACGTTAACTTCCAGCCTTTTAGAAGGCGTTATTGCTGGTATTATTTCTCCTTTTGTTGTCACCATTATTCGTACTGGCATCTTAGTGGTTGAATGAACCCCTCTTACGATTATGCAGAACTGAAATCTGATCTGTAATCACAGCAAATTGTGATTGTCTGTGCATTAATTATGAAACATAATTAGTCAACAAATCCTTCCAATGATAAGGCAAAATGGCATCTCTATTGAGATTGCCACTGTCCTAATCAAGACCTAATAATACAAAGCAGTTTGTGTGATTGGACATGATACATGTATCAAATTCTACTAATTATATTGAATTTTGTTAATTTGTTTTATACATTTAATCATTAGGAAAGATCTTGTCAATTTGAGAAATACCTAATCCTCAGTATAATGACAGTATATGCAGTGCTTGACTAGCGCGGAAATGGGTTCTGGTACTCATTTTGGGTGCGGGTACTGTTTACATTTAGGTGCTGGAGCGCCACAATACTTTTGAGCAAATATTCTATTTTTAGGAAAAGAAGCTCAAGCAGTTGAAAATCTTAGGTGCCCGTACTCAGCTCCAGTGAGCTCCTGCCCAAGTCAAGCACTGAGTATATATGAGTAACATGGAGGTGTGAGTGTCCTCATGTCTGCTACAGTCTAACCGTGTATAGTAGATACAGTCGGCTGAAAAACACTTAAAATGATAGCTTTGACACGCTATGGGTTTGAAAAAATGATTGTCCTACTGAGAAACATTACTATCATGTTGTTCATCACTGTGTTGGTTTAAGGATATTTTCTGAACCATTGTGATACGTTTTGCCCTGGTCTTCTAGTAGGAATGTTAAAGGTACAACATGGCCGTTTAGTACATTCTGGCATTCTGTAAATGTCATTCAAATCAGCAGGATACATTTTCATTCGGGGTGTGTGTGATGAAGTATTTTTTTATTAGCATATGTAAACTGTGGACTTTTGAAGTGAAATAGCAGTTAATGGTTTATTTGAAGTGTGCCAGTTGCTAAAGTAATGAAACATCCCTTTGAAGGAGGAAATGCCATATTCCAATCAAACATTTCACTGGTACGAAGGTTAATGAATGTCATTAGCCTAGCTCGAATACATTTAGACTTGTACTTTCACAAGATGCATAAATTAGATAAGGAGCCAGAAACCCAATGTTTCTCTGTGAGGAGAAGGAATATATGATAGCAACATAATTACACGGCTAGGAAAATAATGGCTGCTAAACTGAACCAAATTGACAAGCGTTAACAAAGTACTATTATTGGAATAATTTAATGTCAAATACGTTTTTTTACTTACAGTTTTTCCAAGAACTGTGTTCTAGCAATGGTTATTTATGTTGTTAAAAGTTTTGCCCCATTTGCTGTCGTTCTTTTTGTCACTGTTGAAATTGTTCCGACAAAAACAAAAACACAGACAAACCATGAAAATGTGCTCTACAAACACATTGCCTACAATATTACACCTTTCCTGCGTTATTTGCTTAACTCTTCTACATGCAAATCATTATCGAGGTCAGTAATGTCATGGAAATATTAGGAATACAACCCATTATTTAGCATCATGATCGAACAGGCCACAACGTTTATTTGTGGAGGATATTACAATAACTATTACCCAATTTGCTCTTTAAGGTTCTTTCTTTCGAAGCAGCTAATTAGTTGTTCATTTAATTGTATCCTTTGGCTAATGGCTCATCAGTTCTAAAGCTGTCTGGGCCGGCATTATTAAGTTCGGACGTAGGCATTTTCTATACTTCATTACTCATTTCAAATGATCATTGGGCTCCTAATTAGTTGATACGTGAAATATAGCCTAGCTGAAGATAATGACCTTGAAAAGAAGTTCAGATTTGACAAACGATAGCACACTAGGCTGCAACCCAAGGAGTCTGGGATGGAAGAGGATAATGCAGTTTTATTAAGCAGAACAAAGCCTTTTTAAAGCGGTAGTGCATTTTGGTTAATAATAAGGGTAGATCAGGTCATTTTCTCCTTTATTTTAGACAGGTCTTTACTCGATATGGATACTTGCCAAAGGTCAACAAACTCAGCCAATTGTAACAGCGATCTAGTGGTCTGAAAATAACACCTCAGGACAACCTTTTTTGTCAAACGTCATTTTTTTGTGATATTTTAAGCCATCCACTCCCACTAGCTTGTTCTTAGTAGAATGTTACTGTCAGATAGGGGCATAAGCAGGAAGGCCAAAGGAGGGAAACGAGGTGAGACAGCGTAAAATATGAAATTGTTGACTTTATGCACAGTGGAGTGGGATATTAAAAATTCCCCAGCACTCAATTTAAGTCAGCTACCAGTCCAAATCAAATATAAATTATATAAGATATGGGAAATATCTTTAAGATAAAAACAAGTTTTCTACCATCTCTCTAGAGCTCTAAAAAGTTATAATGACACTGATGAAAGCTTTCAGGCTTATGGTTTGTGTTGCGATGCGACTCAAAGTTAGTCTACAGCATAACAATGAAATGCAGTGGGGTGAATTCATTAAAAACTACACCTTCTTGAGAAGTTATAGATTTTATGAACCACTGAAAACACCTGCCACACACACACACACACACACACACACACACACACACACACACACACACACACACACACACACACACACACACACACACACACACACACACACACACACACACACACACACACACACACACACACACACACACACACACACACACACACACACACACACACACACACACACATACACAGCTCAGTATGACTAATACACATATCTAAATGTCAACTGAAAGAAAAACAGACTGTGGATGTTGCATGGTATTTTGGACGCCAGTTGAAAATCAATTCCTCATTATGAGTTTGAGACCTGTGTGACTCATTGATGGCTAGTATGTACCCACTTCACGGTGTTGTGTTGCCTGGGCATAATCCTGTCTGTCAGAGGAAGCTTAGACTCCTGTCCAAGTTTTTCATTTGATGCTATGAACATATAAAGTAAGATGCACAGTACACATATCTCTCATATTTCTTCTCAAGTCACTGTGGGCCAAATTCAATCAAAGCACGTCACAGAAGTTCAAGAACTTTCTCTCAGAATAACACGTAAACAACATAATTAAAGTGCAGTTATACATCTCCGATGATGAATGTGTTTCCCCTTCTTTATTCATTTATACAACACAACTTTGCTAGTCTTAAGTCTCTGACACACAGCAAGGGGGTGACAGATGTAAATGAGTATGAATAAAAACGATGTGGGAGTTAGTTAGCTAATCTCCGTGTGTTTGCCAAGTGAAGCAGGGGAGCTGTCATAAAAAAGAAGCAGAAAGCAACTAGTAGGTGTTACACTCACTGGGTAACATGTTTCATCATCACTCCACAACTTCTAAAGTATCCCATACAAAAATGTATATGAATAGAGCAAACATTTGGCCTTACATTTATCCAAGGCAATGACCACAAGATGGAGATATTTGATTAACAGTTTACTCGAAGTGGGTATAGCGACATAAAGCATTCATAATACCTTTATGAAACCAGTCATGACTCCTTTAAATTGGTGTTCTATGATATTCAGCCTCACATTTATTCCGGTTATGACAATGAGATGGAGATTGTTTTGTGTTTTGTGTTCTTCGATTGAGGGTTTGATGTAGTTCTTCCGACGCTAGCCTTATCACTGTTGTACGTTAAGTCCCATAGGGGTGGATCTATTTTTCTGTCCTTAGGTGAAATATTGCTCTGCTGAGTGTTCACTCGGGCGGACAGAAATCATTGCCCGTTCTTCAGGTTAGTCTGACAGATGGGCATCATCCAGACTCTGGGAAAAAACAAAGGCTCGGATGGGATACTGAACTACCAGGCTTGGACCCAGACTTCATCCTCTGCATTGCACTCCATGAAAAACATACTTCAAGGGTCAATGTAACAGGGTTCATTTAGTTAGGAATCAGAAGGAAGGCATTTTGGGGCATTTTTTGTTGTTTTTGCCTACTGAGATAAAGGAATGAGACACCAGTACAGAGAATACTGTTGCTTCTTTATGAATCTGAAGAAAACAACAGAACGAATAAAACATGTGAATATACGTTTCAGTATGTGTCATCAAGTGTTATTGAGTTTAGCTTTATTAACGGACTGTAAACAGCATGTGTTGTACTGTACACAGTATTCATTAATATAGTCAGAACAGTTGAAACTGGAGCAGCAGCACAGTCAGGTGGACTGGGGCATTGTGTCAGGTAGTCCTGGGGCACGGTCCTAGGGCTCAGGTCCTCCGAGAGAGAGAAAGAAAAATTAGAGAGAGCATATGTGGGGTGGCCAGTCCTCTTCTGGCTGTGCCGGGTGGAGATTATAACAGAGCGTGGCCAAGATGTTCAAATGTTCATAAATGACCAGCATGGTTGAATAATAGTAAGGCAGAACAGATTTACATTGAACAAGCGCAAAATGTAATTGAAATCATTCGTTAGGCCCTATGAATCTATGGATTTCACATGACTGGGAATACAGATATGCATATGTTAGTCACAGATACCTTTAAGAAAAGGTAGGGGCGTGGATCAGAAAACCAGTCAGTATCTGGTGTGACCACCATTTGTATCATGCAGCGTAACACATCTCCTTCACATAGAGTTGATCTAGGTGTTGATTGTGGCCTGTGGAATGTTGTTCCACTCCTCATCAATGGCTGTGTGAAGTTTCTGGATATTGGCGGGAACATGGAACATGCTGTCGTACATGTCGATCCAGAGCATCCCTAACTTGCTCAATGGGTGACATGTCTGGTGAGGATGCAGGCCATGGAAGAGCTGAAATATTTTCAGCTTCCAGGAATTGTGCAGAGATCCTTGCGACATGGGGCCGTGCATTATGAGGTGATGGCGGAGGATGAATTGCACAACAATGGGCCTCGTCACGGTACCTCTGTGTACTGAAATTGCCATCGATAAAAAGCAATTGTGTTTGTTGTCCGTAGCTTATGCTTGCCCATACCATAACCCCACAGCCACCATGGGACACTCTGTTCACAACATTGACATCAGCAAACCACTCGCCCACACAACGCCAAACACGCTGTCTGCCATCTGCCGCTACAGTTGAAACCGGGATTCATCCATGAAGAGCACACTTCTCCAGCGTGCCAGTGGCCATCGAAGGTGGGCATTTACCCACTGAAGACGGTTACGACGCCGAACTGTAGTCAGGTCAAGACCCTGGTGGTGAGGACAACAAGCACGCAGATGAGCTTTCATGGGACAGTTTCTGATAGTTTGTGCAGAAATTCTTTGGTTGTGCAAACCAACAGTTTTATTAGCTGTCCAGGTGGCTGGTCTCAGAGGATCCTGCAGGTGGATAAGCCAGATGTGGATGTCTTGGGCTGGCATGGTTACATGTGGTCTGCGGTTGTGAGGCCAGTTGGACGTACTGCCAAATTCTCTAAAACAACGTTGGAGGCGGCTTACGGTAGAAAAATAACATTAAATTATTTGGCATCTACTCTGGTTGACATTGCTGCAGTCAGCATGCCAATTGCACAATCCCTCAAAATTTGAGACATCTGTGGCATTGTGTTGTGTGACAAAACTCCACATTTTAGAGTGTCCCTTTACTGTACCCAGCACAAGGTGCACCTGTGTAATGATCATGCTGTTTTATCAGCTTCTTGATATGCCACACCTGTCAGGTGGATGGATTATATTGGAAAAGGATACATGCTCCAGGGATGTAAACAAATTTGTGCACAACATTTTTGAGAGATTTCTGGGATCTTGTATTTTAGCTCATGAAACATGAGACCAACACTTTACACGTTGCGTCTATATTTTTGTTCAGTCTACTTTTTCTTAGTCTTACTTAGTTCACTTTTTATTTTCCAAATGTAAATCCTATGGTAAAGTTGTTTATCTCGGAACCCATGTGATTACCTATAATAACCTGACATGTTCTTCCATTTAATGTCCCTAAATTAACCACTTCAAATGAAGTGAAATTGAATGACATTAGCATGCATTTACTGTAGCTATGCAAGAATAAGCAAATCATCACCAGTATTAAGTGTACGTACGGCCTCAACAGAGAAGAGAGGAGACATTATGTTTTGTTCGTGGAGATGTAATTGAGCCTTTCAACCATCTCTCTTTAGCACACTGCACCACATAACCACTGGTTGTCTCAACCTGACGGGTATCAGATGAATAATTCTGATGTTAATTATAAGGTTGAAGAATATATAGAGACAAATCCTTTCATGGTGGCTAATGAAGGAAGTTAAATATGTCATTAAATGCACTAGTTAGCAGCTAAGATTCTTATATTCATTTTTTTTTAGGAGGACACATGTTGGTGGAGCGATTTGGCCGTGACATGCTATTTATGGAAGCGCCATATCTTCTGCCCTCTGTTCACATAGTGAAGGAGAACAAAACCACTTCAAACTACTTCAAAAGTCTGAGGTGTGGATTCGTTTTTTGTTGTCGTCCGATCCTTCCTGAGGGTCTGTTCGAATGCTATGTACATTTCTAGAAGTAACCACAGATTTAGACAATCTCACAGTGCAATGACCTACAGCGACAATGATTCAAAAGGTGTTTGGTTCCGAGTGAGGTTCGAGATCAAGTTAGAAGGAAATGCATTATAAAGGTATACCGCTAGCAGGTCAGTTTCCTGTTGACGGAGCAATACATGACATTATTCGTAATGTCAGCCATGAGGCTGAGACTTTGATCGTGTGATATTGTTTTTCATGGTTATGAGCTACACTTCATTTGCCAAATGAACATTATTGATTTGCTTATTAGATTTGATCTACCTACTGTGAACCTCCCAGACTTTCTCTATAATAGATTTTGATCTGGAGTCACAGTTATTTGCTGTCCTCCGGCAAGTTACGGCCAGTTCATTACAGAAATGTGATGACACTTTGAAATTAATAAGATGGATATTTAGAATTTCAAAGGCATTGTGTCTGTTTATCATTTGTAACACAGCATAGGACAACATAACACAATGCCAACCAACCCAACCTAACACAGCACATCACAAGAGGAGATGCTGGTTTATTGGAATAATCGCCCTGCGTCCACTGAAGTTGGTCATCTTTCTCATGGCCCTTCCAGGCGGATTGTAACAGGCAACCATAGGAACTGCATTGGACAATATGTACTCTTTTCATCTATTGAGTGTACAGTTGTTGTATCACGTCAGCTAGGTGGTTGACTACATGGCCGTAACCAGTAGTGTCATCCTGCAGGTCTGTACTGCATAGAGACAGACAGAGAGAAGCATCATTGTCACACACACAAACGCGCACACGCTCGCGTACACACACACACACACACACACACACACACACACACACACACACACACACACACACACACACACACACACACACACACACACACACACACACACACACACACACACACACACACACACACACACACACACACACACACACACACACACACGAGAGCCACTCCACCATACAGACAGGGCCAGAGAGCTCCTAGCTGCTCAGTCAACCCTGAAAGCATGTCAGCTGGTTTGGGGAATGATTTGATCTGCTGAGCTTGCAGATCAGACTGAGCACATCACTCTTGTACTGTACCCGTTCTGTTTCTATCTGTCCATCTCTCTCTCTCTCTGTCTCTCTGTCTCTTCCCAACAAACAAGAAGAAAGTGAAACAGTAGGACAACAGCATTGTTGTGGCGTGGCAATGTTTGCCAATGTCTATCGCAATGAACAGTATATTTGAATGGTCATAACATATCCACGAGATAGAGAGACATGTCAGCAGTGATCAAGTCAAATGCAGTATTATTCCTCACAGCATTGATTACCTCGGCTCTGCATTTCTGGGACGCAGGCCGGGGGGGTGGGGGGGGTGTGCGCGTGTGTACATGGCCCCTAGGATCTGTCTCCCGGATAATGCTCCCTGCCAAAGGGGTGGAACGTTAAGCTAAATAGGCACAATGTGTTCCGACGTCTCAGAGCTAATGTCAGAGCGAAGGCATCCTGCGGGGAAATTGGGGACCTGACCTACGAGTCCTGCAAGGCAGGGATGCATATTGCTTTGACCCTCCCATTTGGCCCCTCGATTGTTTTTCAATTAATCCTGGCCACTTTGAGGCAACTGACGCTGACAGATGGTAAGGTCTTTGTTCAGGTTCACAGAGGATCACAGCAGATAGTGCTTACTGGGGGAGAAAAGTGAAATTTCGCCAAAAGATGCTCAATCTGAAGTGAGCAGGACCTGGCATTGAGGCAGTGGTTAAGTGCTGAGGTATTGAAAACGCAGGGATCTGGGAGATAAAGAAAACCACTGTACTGAAGGTTTGAAGGAGAGGAGGATATTCAACTGTAATGTTCAATGACCCCCACCACACAACCCCTGTTGAAGTAATATGAGCTATTGCCATCAGGCTACAGAACACCACTACACAAAACCCATCCGGGCCTGTACAGCCTAAATGGAAAACTACAAATTGCATACAAATGGATTAGAATGATCAGTGGCATGTTCTTATCTTGCCAAACCCTCTCATGCTAAAACAGTAACATTAGACTACACTATATTTACCACCTGGCATCATTAATGTCAGAGAAAGACGATTCTCTCCATGGATCCTACCATGGTTGACTTTCATGCTTGAGGAGGTCAGTGCCCTATCCATCCTAATAAGCATCACTCACCATTGTCTGGTTGTGAATGAGGCCTCTCTGCCTTAGACAGGAGAGAGGCCGGACTGAGGCTGTCCCAAATGGCACCTTATTTCCTATATAATGCATTACTTTTGACCAGGGCACATAGGGTTCTGGTTAAAAGTAGTGCACTATATAGGGAATAGGGTGCCATTTGGGAAGTAGACTGAGACTTGAGAGATTATTGCCTCTCCTCTCTTCTCTTCTCTTCTCTTCTCTTCTCTTCTCTTCTCTTCTCTTCTCTTCTCTTCTCTTCTCTTCTCTTCTCTTCTCTTCTCTTCTCTTCTCTTCTCTTCTCTTCTCTTCTCTTCTCTTCTCTTCTCTTCTCTTCTCTTCTCTTCTCTTCTCTTCTCTTCTCTTCTCTTCTCTTCTCTTCTCTCCTCTCCTCTCCTCTCCTCTCCTCTCCTCTCCTCTCCTCTCTTCTCCTCTCATCTCCTCCTCTTTATTGGTCACTAAAGCATGGCAGATGTGCTGTTAAGTAGCTCTCAACGATTGTTAGCCGGAGCCCTAACTTTTCCCTGGTGCTAAGCTATTGATTCTGCATTAGATAAACATGAATCTAGTAAATAAGAGGTGAGTGGGGAGCCATTGACCTCGCCATTGTGCCGTGTAGCGAGAGAGAGGCAAGACAGGACACAATGAGAGCAGGGAGCTTCATTTGAAGTGTAATTATCTTTCCCACTCAAGTGCAGTGAAGGGACAAATGGGACAGACAGTGGAAACATAGATTATATGCGTTGGACTACAAAGGTCAAACCTTTAACTAAAAAGCCTTGAGATAAAAAAAAAGAAGAAGAAGAAGTGAATTATGAATATAAACTAATGGGATTTAGGGAAATATCCAAATCGGACTGCATGGTGGAAAACATTGATTAATGCCTTTGGCATAGTAAGTGAACGAGGTTTATAGTCTGTGCTTTTGTATCAAGGCTACTGTAATGTTGTTTCGACTGATGTGATTTCAACTTAATTACAATAATATACATTTAAATATGATTTAGAATGAATTTATTAGTTGTATTTTTCATGCAACACTGAACTTGAAAGGGTGGTACTTTATGTTACTGTGTTGGGCAAATAAATAATAAAATGTGTGTATTGGGGTTGTAATGTAATGTTGCTACATGCATTGTAAGTATAAGGAATAGTAATAATAATAGTAATAATACAAGTGATAAGGATAGTGGTTGAGATGTGAATCTGATGTCTGGAATTGGGGTTTGGACTCTTACCAAATATTACACTTATTACATATTTCAATGGTCTCTTAACTGATCCAATAGTAATTTATTCAGATTTTTTATGAAACGATATTTAAAGCGGACATAAAATCATACCTTGATGCTGCCTGTGTTTTCTTGTTTTATTGTCCTAGGTTTTCTCCCTAGGGGGTTTTAACGATACCAATAAAGTCACAACAGAAATCCCTTTCAAAGATATTGCTGGTAACATTCCATCCGTCTGTTAAACCCTTTCTATTCTGGTGAAGAATTTATGGAAAAGGCCCTCTAACAAGTTTGATTTATGTTTATGTATTTGTGAAGAGACAGGTAATCACAGTGGAACTCTGGAGGCGCAGAACAGAAGTACATAAAAACAATGCCACAAGGATTGGATCAGTTCAACTGAATCGCATTTGTCCTGGAAAAGCACCTACGGTAGCGCGGCAGGACAGTATATCTGGGAAATAGGATCTCTCTGACCATTTATTAATCAATAAACACATTGGGATGCATCAAACCATTACGCTTTGTGTCTGGTTTTAATATCACTAATTCATTTCCCCACTGGGGTCTGGGGGTGTTGCATGAGCTACAAGGCCTACAAATCAACACTGAAGTTGTCAACATGATGTGATGAGTGTCGCAGGATCAACATCATGCTGTGTTAAAAATGCCACGAAATGGTACTATAGTCTCCTGCATGTCACTGCTGTTGAAAATGCTTGAATGTTGTCATTCGGAGCCTTTTGTGGCATCACAGTCACTCCCATGTCGATTCCTCCTTTTTCGACCAGTGTATTTATCCCCATAGCCACAATTATCACTATTAATAATGTCTCTAAACAAACGCACAATGACAAAATGAGTCACAAATGCACACAAAACGACAGTACAAAGTACACAGTTGCAGTGCATTTCACAACTACAGTCAAAACGCACAAATACATTAGATCTCCGCTTGCAGCAGCTGACATCCAAAGCCCCTGTATCTCTCCTGAACCTGTTGGCCAGTGGAGCCTCGTAGAGGTCGGATGTGATCGAAAGTGAAAGCCTTCCAGTTTTATTTAACCCAGCTCTCCTGATTCTCTATGAAGCCTGGCTGGCTGTGCGCAGATGATAACTGAGAGCAAAGGTCTGACATTAATAGGAGCCGTGGGATGAACTGACTGACTGAGTATGTGTGTGTGTGTGTGTGTGTGTGTGTGTGTGTGTGTGTGTGTGTGTGTGTGTGTGTGTGTGTGTGTGTGTGTGTGTGTGTGTGTGTGTGTGTGTGTGTGTGTGTGTGTGTGTGTGTGTGTGTGTGTGTGTGTGTGTGTGTGTGTGTGTCTATACAATGAGGAACATATTACTCTTTCCCAGAAGATAGTGATTGACTGAGGGCTGTATTTAATACGTATCGCAGAAGTATCAGGGAAGATCCGCATTATAGTTATATTGAAATTTAAAGGCAATTTTCCCACGTTCGCATAGACCGCATTCACGGTAATGCTGCATATGTCGGATCAATCGCAAATGACCTTTACATTTTAACGCGGCTCTTCCGCGATACGGATTGAATCCATCCCAAAGTCAAACACAGAAGAAAGAGGTAGATCATATTGGTTTAGCATAACGGCTGTCTATCTCCTGGGCGATTAGTTTAAACTTGTATACTAATCATTTCTGTGTAATAATTTTCTCAGAGGATGGGCTATTTGATTATTGGAATTCATTGTGCTTGTTAATTATGTGTGTGTGGCATTTCCAGCCTAATTTCTATTTCCTTCCCGTTTAGCATTTCAAAGCTTAAAGTCATTTTCGATACCTTATTAAACGTCTTCAATTGCAGAATGTAATCTCCAACACCCCGACTACATCAACCGGGAGGTTTTTAAGAGAACGTTAGAATTAAAGACAGTATGGGGATGGGGGATGAAACGTGGTAGGAATATGAAACGTTCAGGGGATGAAACGTGGTAGGAATATGATGAGTTGGCTCGGTACAGCTAGAAGTCTACTTTCTATATTCCTGGATGGAATAGTTACAATATTTACCGACACATCAAGCTAATAACCATCTTTGTATCCGAAATCCGATTTGGTCTTCATTACTTGAACATTTTCCAATCTTGAAAAAAGTATGTAATGACAAAATGTGCTGTCTCCCATCATGCTTCTGTGTTATCAGGTGCCAACCCAGACCCCTTCCCCAGATGTTGTGCTTCATCCATGATTACTTTGTTTGAATTAGCGTTCGTATCAAACAACTTTGGCTTTAGGCAACATGCAGGGCAGCTGCTTAAAATATTCTGTGCCTGTTGTGTCCTACAGAGAGCAGAAATAATTAGGCCTTTGGTTTTGGACTGAACAAATATAGGCCTACACATAAACTCTGGTGAATTTAAGTGCAAAATGCCACTACTGTCAGTTTTTGTTGTTGTAAAAAATATGTATATTTTTTTTAATTGTAAAAATTGCTAAAATTAAGCAGATATTTGGTTTCCAAATTAAATTTGTCTATCCTCCATATACATAGATACGTAGCTTGAGAAAAAAACAATGGAATTTCACTATGGCGGAGAAACATCATAACTTGAGCGACTGAATCTACAGCTGAAGAGTTGCCTTTGTAATGTCGATTCATGCATATTGTCTTCTCTTGCTAATGTTAATTTACAGTTCCGGGCATACAGTATAAGCCCTTACTGTACGCACATTGCCAAATTAAATTTGGCTCGAAGTTGGAAGAATCTCAGGTATTTTGCTGTGGGTAAGGACATGGAGACAGGGAGAGTGCTCAGGGTCAAAAACATCTAACAGATCATATCTTTGTGTATTTGCATCACTGACTTTCTCTGACAACCAACAAACCAACCAACCAACCAACGCCTAGGAGAAAACAAAACAGAAGAACGGAAACATATTCCCTCCAAACTGCACTATATTGTACTAACTGTAACCACTATTGAAATAGAAACCACCACAGAAACAAATAAACCTTATTGCTCTCCTTATATTGGGAACTACATTGCCGTTTATGTGGATCTTTCAAGCTCCAATGAAACTGTTTACGTCTTGCCTAGCTTGTCTTGAGCAGATTATGCTTATTCTAGCAAGAAGAGTAATATCTATTTAAGTTATTATTTGAACTGTTTACAGTGGGCTATATGTCGTACACAGAAAATGATACTTTTGGACAGGAAAGTGGATAGACTTTGACAACACAGGTAGAACCGGACAAATGAAGTGGTGTTGTAACCACCCGTCCACTCAATACAATATTACGTTCAACTTTTTGGCAAATTCGTTTTCAACTTTCTTTTCAATCAATGTTGGCATTTAGGAACCTTTCCCTTTTCAACTTTGTACTTCCAGATAAATTGAATTGGTAGATGAAAGAAATGCTACTCATAAAAACATCATAACAATCCTCTCAAAGGGAATTATTGAATTTTGATGTTCCTCTTATGAGCACCATTTATTTAACTTAGCAGAAAATCAAAAGCTGTTTGACAATCGGAGAAATCAAACGACGCAGCAGCAGCAGCCTATCTTCCTTATCTATCTGTTCTCCAAACTTTCCAAAAGTCTGTTTATTCCTTTATTCCTTTATTCCTTTATTCCTTTATTCCTTTCTTTTCCTTCTTTCTTTTTTTCTTCTCATCAAAAACGCCTTCAAGGCTTCCTTCTGTTCTGTAAACTGACTTTTTTTCCCCTCTAGCTTTTTCTTTTACTTTCTGCTGCTTGTACAAGTTTTTTTTTGTCCAGATCCGTTGGAGTATAGCTGTTGATTACTACCATAAATTACTTACTTTTATTCTTGCGGTCCCGTAGGTGTTTGAAGTGATTTCTGCCTCAGCCCACTGATAAGGTGTAGGAGCCAATCTGATGCTGCTGAGGAAGCCAGATTACATCTCACTAGACTATTTTTGGTCTGGGTATGACTGCAAGGCATCAAAACCACCACCACACAACCCAGCGTACAAAGAAACACACATTTAGCAAGCATTAGGCCCTATCTCAACCTTGGTGTACTTGAGAACTATCCCTAACTTATATGATTGTTCTTTATGGCCATGGGGTTTAGACTCTACCTGAATTTGAGAAATATACCTAACATACTGTAGGTGTTTGTTCTTTGTGGCCATGTGGTTTAAAGCGGTAAGACAAGGACTTAAGTCAAGGTTAATGTTTGTTGTCTAACCTCTGTCTGGCCACACATATTCTAGTGATTGATGCATCCTCACTCATTCTCCCACAAGGATTAAGAGCAACATTTATATTCCTTGACCTCTGGTTCATAACCTCCATTCCCTCTTACTCAGAGTTACTCCATAAATAGCATTTATCATAATGTCAGCAGGGACGGTTTTGTTTTTACATGACAATATCTGCTATCAGAAGTGTAACTAAGCATTGTTCAATCAGATAGTAATGTTAATGCAATGGAAATAAACTGAGCCCTAGGCGGTGAACATGCTGTGTGTGCATTAAACAGAGGGATTAGATCACTTGCCATCTGGTCAACCCAAACAGCTACATAGCGCTGCAGACAATGCATAGCAAGGAAGTCATTTATATCTGTCTCAGGTGATTTACCCAAGTGCTCATAGATTCTAATGGTGTAATGGGTCTGAGCCCATTGGGGATTTGATATACTGTATGCTGTGGTGTAGATTGCACGGACACGAAATTCAAAGGTCAATATTATAGTGGTAACGGCTGTGATGGTATGGAAGGTGAATATGTTATAACTAATGGTCAATTCATTCATTATTGCCCTGATGACTCATTCAAGGGTTTTTCTTTATTTTTACTATGTTCTACATTGTAGAATAATAGTGAAGACATCACAACTATTAAATAATACATATGGAATCATGTAGTAAACATATATAATATATATATATATAATTTATATTTGGGATTCTTCAAAGTAGCCACCCTGTAACGGCAGATTTCCTCTTCGTCTGAAGAGGAGTAAGGATCAGACCAAGATGCAGCGTGGTAAGTGTTCATGACGATTTATTTAAAACGAACTGAACACTGAAATACAAAACAATAAACGATGTGATGAAAACGAAAACCGAAACAGTACCGTGTGGCGACAAACACTCACACGGAAACAAACACCCACAAACCAACAGTGAAACCCAGGCTACCTAAGTGTGATTCTCAATCAGAGACAACTAACGACACCTGCCTCTATTTGAGACCCATACTAGGCCGAAACAGAAACCAAACAGAAAAAACAAACATAGATTACCCACCCCATCTCACTCCCTGACCATACTAAATAAAGACAAAACAAAGGAAATAAAGGTCAGAACATGACACACCCTTTGCCTTGATTACAGCTTTACACACTCTTGGCATTCTCTCAACCGGCTTCATGAGGTAGACACCAGGAATGCATTTCAATTAACAGGTCTGCCTTGTTACAAGTTCATTTGTGGAATTTCCTTCCTTCTTAATGTATTTCCGCCAATCAGTTGTGTTGTTAAGGTAGGGGTGAAACACAGAAGATAGCCCTATTTGGGACAAGACCAAGTGCATATTATGGCAAGAACAGCTCAAATAAACAAAGTGAAATGACATCATTACCTATTCTCCAGGAGCTAGACCTACATGTTTTCTTTCTGACCTATTTTCCAGGAGCTAGACCTACATGTTTTTCTTTCTGACCTATTCTCCAGGAGCTAGACCTACATGTTTTTCATTCTGACCTATTCTCCAGGAGCTAGACCTACATGTTTTTAATTCTGACCTATTCTCCAGGAGCTAGACCTACATGTTTTTAATTCTGACCTATTCTCCAGGAGCTAGACCTACATGTTTTTAATTCTGACCTATTCTCCAGGAGCTAGACCTACATGTTTTTAATTCTGACCTATTCTCCAGGAGCTAGACCTACATGTTTTTAATTCTGACCTATTCTCCAGGAGCTAGGTCTACATGTTTTTAATTCTGACCTATTCTCCAGGAGCTAGACCTACATGTTTTTAATTCTGACCTATTCTCCAGGAGCTAGACCTACATGTTTTTAATTCTGACCTATTCTCCAGGAGCTAGACCTACATGTTTTTAATTCTGACCTATTCTCCAGGAGCTAGGCCTACATGTTTTTCTTTCTGACCTATTCTCCAGGAGCTAGACCTACATGTTTTTCTTTCTGACCTATTCTCCAGGAGCTAGACCTACATGTTTTCTTTCTGACCTATTTTCCAGGAGCTAGGCCTACATGTTTTTCTTTCTGACCTATTTTCCAGGAGCTAGACCTACATGTTTTTCTTTCTGACCTATTCTCCAGGAGCTAGGCCTACATGTTTTTCTTTCTGACCTATTTTCCAGGAGCTAGACCTACATGTTTTTCTTTCTGACCTATTCTCCAGGAGCTAGGCCTACATGTTTTTCTTTCTGACCTATTTTCCAGGAGCTAGACCTACATGTTTTTCTTTCTGACCTATTCTCCAGGAGCTAGACCTACATGTTTTTCTTTCTGACCTATTCTCCAGGAGCTAGACCTACATGTTTTCTTCTCCAGGAGCTAGACCTATTCTGACCTATTTTCCAGGAGCTAGACCTACATGTTTTCTTTCTGACCTATTCTCCAGGAGCTAGACCTACATGTTTTTCTTTCTGACCTATTTTCCAGGAGCTAGGCCTACATGTTTTCTTTTCTCTGACCTATTCTCCAGGAGCTAGACCTACATGTTTTCTTTCTGACCTATTCTCCAGGAGCTAGACCTACATGTTTTTCTTTCTGACATATTTTCCAGGAGCTAGGCCTACATGTTTTTCTTTCTGACCTATTCTCCAGGAGCTAGGTCTACATGTTTTTTTCTTTCTTTTCTGACCTATTCTCCAGGAGCTAGGTCTACATGTTTTTCTTTCTGACCTATTCTCCAGGAGCTAGGTCTACATGTTTTTCTTTCTGACCTATTCTCCAGGAGCTAGGTCTACATGTTTTTTTCTTTCTGACCTATTCTCCAGGAGCTAGGTCTACATGTTTTTCTTTCTGACCTATTCTCCAGGAGCTAGGCCTACATGTTTTTCTTTCTGACCTATTCTCCAGGAGCTAGGTCTACATGTTTTTCTTTCTGACATATTTTCCAGGAGCTAGACCTACATGTTTTCTTTCTGACCTATTCTCCAGGAGCTAGACCTACATGTTTTTCTTTCTGACCTATTTTCCAGGAGCTAGACCTACATGTTTTCTTTCTGACCTATTCTCCAGGAGCTAGACCTACATGTTTTTCTTTCTGACCTATTCTGACCTATTCTCCAGGAGCTAGACCTACATGTTTTTCTTTCTGACCTATTCTCCAGGAGCTAGGCCTACATGTTTTCTTTCTGACCTATTCTCCAGGAGCTAGACCTACATGTTTTTCTTTCTGACCTATTCTCCAGGAGCTAGACCTACATGTTTTCTTTCTGACCTATTTTCCAGGAGCTAGGCCTACATGTTTTTCTTTCTGACCTATTTTCCAGGAGCTAGACCTACATGTTTTCTTTCTGACCTATTTTCCAGGAGCTAGACCTACATGTTTTCTTTCTGACCTATTTTCCAGGAGCTAGGCCTACATGTTTTTCTTTCTGACCTATTTTCCAGGAGCTAGGCCTACATGTTTTTCTTTCTATCTGAGATTTGCAGGAAGCTTGTAGCCTTTTCCTGCAGTCAATGACCAAAAGCACCCTCTGTGGCCAAAATATTTTTCATAATTAATCAAGATTTTAATTTTTTTAATCAACGAAAAACTGGTGTTTCTATGTCAAACAGATTTATTTCAGTCATCTTTCAGTCTTCTGTGATGTACTGTACAATGCATTCAAAAATGATTCAGAACCCTTCACTTTTTCCACATTTTGTTACGTTACAGCCATATTCAAAAAAATATTAAATCGTTTTTTCCCTCATCAATCTACACACAATATCCCATAATGACAAAGAAAAAACAGGTTTTTAGATTTTTTTTCAAATGTCTTAAAAACAAACAACTGATATATGACATTTACATAAGTATTCAGACCCTTTACTCAGTACTTTGTTGAAGCGATTTGTTCAAGGCGATTACAGCCTTGAGTCTTATTGGGTATGATGCTACAAGCTTGACACACATGTATTTCTCCCATTCTTTGCAGATTCTCTCAAGCTCTGTCAGGTTGGATGGGGAGCGTCACTGCACAGCTATGTTCAGGTCTCTCCAGAGATGTTCGATCGCGTTCAATTCCAGGCCTTGGCTGGGCCACTCAAGGACATTCAGAGACTCTCCCGAAGCCACTGCATTTTCTTGGCTGTGTGCTTAGGGTCATTGTCCTGTTGGAAGGTGAACTTTCGCTCCAGTCAGAGGTCCGGTCAGGTCAGGTACTTTGCTCAGTACATCTTTCCCTCGATCCTGACTCGTCCCCCAGTCCCTGCCGATGAAAAACATCCCCACAGCATGATGTTGCTACCACAATGTTTAACCATAGGGATAGTATTGGCCGGGTGATTAGCGGTGCCAGGTTTCCTCCAGATGTGACGCTTGACATTCAGGCAAAAGACTCTTGGTTTCATCAGACCAGAGAATCTTGTTTCTCATGTTCTGAGAGTCCTTTAGGTGAATTTTGGCAATCTCCAAGTGGGCTGTCATGTGCCTTTCACTGAGGAGTGGCTTCCGTATGGCAACTCTACCATACATGCCTGATTGGTGGAGTCCTGCAGAGATGGTTGTCCTTCTGGAAAGTTCTCCCAGCTCCACAGAGGAACTCTAGGGCTCTGTCAGAGTGACCATCTGGTTCTTGGTCACCTCCCTGACCACGGTCATCCTGCTCGCAATTGTTCAGGTTTGTACATAAAGTCCAATATTGGGATGTAAACTCAAAATTAA
This sequence comes from Oncorhynchus keta, assembly GCF_023373465.1. NCBI lineage: Eukaryota > Metazoa > Chordata > Actinopteri > Salmoniformes > Salmonidae > Oncorhynchus > Oncorhynchus keta. The sequence goes on along the minus strand of NC_068448.1, from coordinate 57,191,680 downwards.
ATACATTTCAACTCTATATCTGACATGGTACAGGTGTCTTCTTTTTTAAGCCCATAACCATGTGTGTGTGGCATATACTTTTGTTTCAAAGTAGATTTGTTTAAGACTACCAAGAATCACTCTGTGTGACCCTGATTTAGCCCACTGCAGTAAAAGGTTAAAGGGGTACACACAAATTAAACATAATGAGTTAGGAACTATGAAGGTAATTGAAATAAACCCTATTTAATCTATGAAATAAATGTCACAGAAAAATGTACGATTTGCATTATGGATCAGATGACACGGAGGTCATTACCATTAAATAAATTGTCAGAAAAAGTTTAGGTGTGCCACATAATTTTTTAGCCCATCAAAGTGTGCCATGGTTAAAACCATGTCGGGAACCACGGCAGTAAAACAGAGTACAGTCTACTGTACTGAACTCTAATCTAATGTAATGTACTGTGCTCTACTCTACTGTATGTGCTTTACTATAATGTCCAAACTTGTCAAACATAGACGTCTATAATTGGTACAGAAATATCGTCTTGTTTGGGGGCAGTGCTCTTTCGAACAATAGCCAGTGTGTAGAATAACCCATGATGTCATTGTGTTTCCGTCATTCTGTTACCGGTTGTTGATCCACTTCACTTACTGTAGTTCTAACTCAAGGTGTCATGTCATAGCTGACACCCCGTTCTTTCTGCCGATATCTTTGAATCTTAATTTGGAGTAGATATTAAACCGAGTTTTTGGAAAACGTAGTCACATATAAACTGAGGGAGATTTTACTGTCATTCTGTAACCAAACTTTGCATCTGCACTGATCCTCAAGTAAATGTGTTTCAGTAACATTTTCAGTGGTAATTGTGAAAAGTAGACATCTGCATATATGTGTATGGCTTGTTAAACTTTGCAATCAATGTTTTTAGCTTGGCATACATTTTAGAGTCAAAAAAGTGAGTCTCAGTGTCTGTTACCAAGGAATTGCCCATTTCCCCAGCCCCCATCCTTCAGCTTTTTACCAAAACAGTGGTGGGGTGTCCGCTTTGTTATTGTTTGAACTGTAGATTGCCCCTTTAAATCTAAGTCTAACTTTCATCTGATGTGATAGGACATTGTGGTTGTGGTCCCCCACATAGTGTGTGTTTTGTAGTGCAGTATATTACAGGTCAGGATCACAGCAGAGAGTATATTATAGCTAGGATCATAGCACACCTATTTTCCCATCTTCCTCTCTTTCCTCTTTGTGTCTCAGGTCTGGAAGAGGACTGTCCCTGGCTAGTAATTGCTGACACACCAAAGCCAACATTGCTCAGCGAGCCTTTAATAGTTTTCATTTTTCTTCCTTACAGGATGGTCTCTGAGGTGCCATCATGAATGATCAGTGCCTGGCCTCTACCGCAGCTCCCTGTCAAGAACTCCTCCCCTCTCTCTTCCCCACTTTCTCCCTTCCTTCTCTACCCCTCTATTTCTCTCTCTCACTCTTTCTCTTATTCTCCCTCTCACCCTCTCTTACTTTCTCTCTCTCTCACTCTACCCCATCTCTCTCCCCTCTCTCACTCTCTCTGACCCTATAGCCCTTCCCAGACACAGATGCCCACCTGCCTGGCCATCCATTATTCCCCCTCTGTGTCTTCCTCACCCCCTATTTCCACCGGCCCCTACATAGACAATTTATATAAAATACTTTCCCTCTCAGCTTTCATCACAAACCCAGGTAGCAGACCAGTCCCCATTTCCTAACATTAATTCTCTCCCTTTGCAATGCCCGGCCTGGTCCCGCCACATCAATTCAGTACTTTATAAACTATTTCAGGAATGCGATATATCAGCTCTGACAGAACTTTCGCGCAAGAAATAAACAGTGGAGGCTCAGTGGCTTAGCGGGCTGGCCGAGCTCACTCAGCAACACCCTATTTGTCATTATTTAATTCAGAGGACCTAAAAATCCTCTGACATTATTAATAGTAAGATGAATCACTGGAAAACTGCAGAATCCGTGGCCAACGAGGCTGAAATAATCCATTTGGGTGAGAATGTCTGTGTGGAATAGTGTTCCCTGATGGCTGGCCTCAGCATCATTAGTGTCCCCATATGCATGGGTGGTAAAGTACTGGAGCATGAAGTCCCAAAAGAGTCAGATACTTCCCCACTTCCCACAGTAATTCCTCACCACCACAAGCGTGGAGGCGATCCATGACACAGTCAATGCTAGTTATACATCTACTGCTACAAATCCATAATATATATCATAGAGTATGCCACTGTGCTGTCAAAACTGAACAACCTCTACTCTCACCAGGCTGGTGGTGTGTGTCCCAAATGGCACCCTATTCCCTTTATAGTGCACTACTTTTAACCAGGACTCTGGTCAAAAGTAGTGCACTATATAGGGAATAGGGTGCCATTTGAGATGCATCCATACAGTACAAATCAAACCAACTGGTGTCAGAAGTGTCCGTTTCCATGACAATATACATCTGGAGTGCCACTATTATTTCAGTAATTTCCTTTTTCCTCTAATGCCTCCATCCAGAAGTCCCTAATGTCTCCTCCCATCTACCCCATCTTCCCCCTCTCCCCACTGGGCTTCCTGAGCTCTGTCAGCCCCTGGAGGTGCTAGAGCCCATGTATGTTCCTTCTCATATGCTGGAGCTCACTCCAAAAATGGGGAAAGCTTGGAGACAAATGCCAATCTAATTATTCACTCAGTCCTGATACTATCTGACAATAGCTATGTTGATGTCTGTTGGGTTGATTTATGTCCCAGTAGGGGTTATTACATCTCCTCCACATAACATAATGGAACAGGGTGTCAATAGTTGTCTCACTGAATGTCTTTCACTTTGTTGACAACTGAGTTTTTATCCCTCTCTTATGTAGTTGTACAGTAGGGTATATCTCCTATACTGTAGTTATCAATGCTTATAGATTAGAGTTTAGTATTTCATTACTTGTGACAGTGTACCAACCTGGGCGATATTCGGTTTGGTCAACCAGTATTGCGACGCTGAGGGTTTGTCCTAGTTGTCTGTGTCTTTTCTGTACACTGGCTTCAGGCTCAACCTTTTGGCTGGGGGGCGTGCCTCACCCTGCAAGATCAGGGGTCTATGTATGTTTCGCTCCAGCGGGATTGCAGTTCTCCCCAGACAGTGAGTCAAGTGTCACTAGGCGCAACACGCTTATCTCTCACAGCCATCTTGCCTAGACTCTTGTGTGTTCCACGATGAATGAGCTATGCAGTAGCTAGCTTAACAAGAGCAGATCACTGCAGGACTAAGCACACTCCTTACATTCTGCCAACACCCCCACGTATAGTAGAATAAACTATAACGTGGTGTGAGACCCACAGGTATGAGCAAAGATTGAGCTAACTTGTGAGTTTGTGTGCTCTGTCCCTCCCCCCCACGACCAGGCAGTACACACCATGTTCACGTATCCTCTCCTTAAGATAGTGTATGAGACTAAGGCTGGTACTGTAGGTCTGTAGTAGCTGACTATTTCAGTATTGCCTTGTGTATACTATAGAAACATAGTAATATCACACTGTTGGCTTCACTTCCACATAGAAACTACACATCATTATTATGGTGTTTTATTGTGAGAGATGCGGGGTACCCCTGCCTACGGGGGATACCCACGCTGCCTGCATGACTTGTCTTGGGTTAGATCACGCATGGAGAACGGTTAGAGAACCCAATATTTGTTTGGCCCTGCGCCGCCTCTGAAGAATGCATGCGCTTAGCACGCCTGGAGGGGATGAAGGCCACAATACAGTCCTCCCCATCTGATGACCATATTCCCCCATTTGGGTTGATGCGTTGTTGCGGCAGCACCCCTTCAGCCGCTTTGGGCCCTCCCTCCCAACTCAGTATGGCTGAGGAGTTGATCAGCCTCGAATGTCAGGCGGAAAAGCCTGCAAGAGGAAGTGGATGCTTTATGGGCGAGGGGGGGGGGGGTGATGTTGGCGATGATGCCCTCTCTCTCTCCATGCTGGAGAAGAGTTGGAGTTGGATGACAATGCTTCAGTGTTCCCGAGCACATCAGGGATCAACCCTGTCCACAGCGCCATCTGTAGCTGGGAGCACTGCTATGGAGGCACCCCCGGTGGTGACGAAAGCAACATGGGAGCTTTTAGCGAGAGTGGGTACCACCCTTGATATCAAGCTGGAAGAAGCACCATCAGAGTTGCTCCTTATCCCCATCTGCCCCAAGTTCACTTTGGCTCTCTGCAAATACAGGAGCAAGATGGGAGGGCGCTTCCATTGTGACAACCAGACCAGGCCATGGACTCTCCTAATGGATGCAGAGTCCTTGGAGCTAGACCATTATCAGGTGATGGATGACATGGTGGCAGCCATGATCCTCCCTGACAAGAAGATTGTTGGCAAGGTGCCTCGCCTCAAACCAGGCCCTGAAAGAGAAAGCGATGAATGGCTGCAAAGCACTTTCAGGACCCTCTCCATCATGCCGCTTCTTGTAAACACAGCTACGATGCTGCAATCCTACTTCGCCCTGCTGATCCTTCGCCTCCCAGGGGGTGGTGAAGGAGACACTCCAGTGGGAGATAGCTTCACTTCTGAGCAAGAACACAATGAGGATGGTAGTGTTGCTAGAACGGCTAAGTGGGTTCTACTCCACGCATTTCATAGTTCAGAAAAAGGACAGCAGCTTTCGGCCGATCCTGGACATGCACGTCTCAACAAATGTTTAAAGGAGCTCAAGTTCAAGCCAGCGCGGGTGTTGCGGGCAGTCTCTAGCGGCCAATGGTTCACCACGCTCAACCTGAAAGACGCATACTTCCACGTTCCTGTTCATCGAGATCACTGGAAGTACCTACGGTTAGCCTTCGAAGGAGTTGCCTAGAAATTCAAAGTCCTCCTCTTCGGCATCTCACTGGTGCCGCATACATTCACAAAGTGCTTGAACGCAGTCCTAGCGCCTCTCATGTCCCAGGGCATTCTAGTGCTGAACTACTTGGATGACTGACTGGTGTGTGCTCAATCAAGACAGCATTCTACAGCAGACACAAGGATAATCTTTAAGCACATTCAAGACCTGGGCCTCTCCCTAAACAGGGAGAAGAGCATCCTGACCCCCTCACAGACGGTGGTCTTCTTGGGGATGTTGATAGACCCAACTCTCATGAGAGCACGTCTCCCTCAGGTGAGATTAGAGAAGATACAGGCCTACCTAGACCGTTTCGGGCTTAGACGAGCCTTGTCTGTATTAGAGTGCCAGAAGTGATTCCACTGGGCCTTCTTCACCCCAGGCCACTCCAGCAATGGTTCAACTCTCACCATTTACACCAGAGACAACACAGACATCATCAGCTATTGGTGACAAATGCATGCGTGAGGACTCTATTGTCATGACTGTCCATGAGAATCCAAATAGGTCAGATCATGTTTGCAATGAATAACTTCACTCCAACCGCCTCTCACCTGCAGAGGGGTGAGGAAAGAACTAGACAGGATTAACAACTCTCATCCTGTTGGAAATCAAGGTAGGAAGATTCAGGTCTCCAGTGTTCACCAAAGGAATGTCCTTTGTTTCAAGATACTCTTTCCCGCCAAAACTCTAACACATTCAAAAGCAACTACTGGAACAATATTTCTAACATAGATCGTGGGGAATGGTCAGAGTCGATCTATAGAACAATAATGTCATTTTATTTGTTATTTTGTTTGTTATTACGCCATAAAAAAATGTTATGAAGGAAATACTGTAACTTGGAAAGTATACCCACTACATGTACAAAGTTTACATACTATGCATTGTGCATATGATATGGAAAATGATGAAAGTGTTTTTGTTAAGAGAGGAATGTGATTTGAGAAACTAGAAGAGATAATTGTTTTACATAACTTTCTACAAGTGACAAGTCATGCCCCGAGTGAGGTGTCTCAGACTCGGAGGACGCTCTGGCATACAGACCCACGTCGCCTCCAGCTTTGGACTTGGCCCCTGAGAGGTGTAAATGGACTAGGCATTCAGGACAATGTGGTGAACACGTTGCAGAACGCCAGGGCTTCTTACACCAATGTGTCACATCAAACGTATTCTGCACTTAGTGTGAGGGTCATAATGTTGCCCCCGAGTCGTGTGACATACAAACAGTTTTACACTTTTTACAATCGCTGCTTTGTACGGGCCGAACGGCATCTACTTTGAGAGTGTATTTGGCCGCAATTTCAGAGTACCATGACGATTGCCCGGAGGGACCCTTGGGTGGCCATCCATTGAGCTCCATGTTTAGACGTCTGTGTCCAGCAAAGGCCCGTTTGGTGCCAAATTGGGACCTTAAAGTGCCCCTGGGGTTAGCGTCTTTGAAGAACCTATCCACGAAGGTGGCATTCCAGTTGGCTCCAAGAGGATTAGTGAACTTCATGCTCTTTCAGTGAGCGCTGAATGTTTCCGAATGGGTGCAGACAAAGGGAGTGCTTTCCTCCGGTCTGACGCCTCTTTCTTGATGAAAGTTCTGTCTGACGGACATGTGAACCTTACATTTGTCCGCATACGCACCTCCCATGGCTGCGAGTGGGCTGGGTTTTCCCCAAGTCGGCTGGCCCTCGCTACATATTCGTCGCCAGACCCACTGGCTCCAGGTCATCTACAAGGCCATGCTAGGTAAAGCTCCGCCTTATCTCAGTTCACTGGTCACGATGGCTACACCCATCCGTAGCACGCGCTCCAGCAGGTGTATCTCACTGATCCTCCCTAAAGCCAACACCTGATTCGGCCGCCTTTCGTTCCAGTACTCTGCTGCCTGTGACTGGAACTAATTGCAAAAATCGCTGAAGTTCGAGACTTTTATCTCCCTCACCAACTTCAAACATCAGCTATCTGAGCAGCTAACCGATCGCTGCAGCTCTACATAACCTATTGGTAAATAGCCCACCCATTTTCACCTACCTCATCCCCACAGTTTTTATTTATTTACTTTTCTGCTCTTTTGCACACCAATATCTCTACCTGTACATGATCATGTATCACTCCAGTGTTAATCTGCAATATTGTAATTATTTGCCTACCTCCTCATGCCTTTTGCACACATTGTATATAGACTCCCCTTTTTTTCTACTGTGTTATTGACTTGTTAATTGTTTACTCCATGTGTAACTCTGTGTTGTCTGTTCACACTGCTATGCTTTATCTTGGCCAGGTCGCAGTTGCAAATGAGAACTTGTTCTCAACTAGCCTACCTGGTTAAATAAAGGTGAAATAAAAAATAAATAAAAAGTGTGCTGTGCCCGGTGAGGGCACTAGAGACTTACCATACACGGACATAAGTCAATATGCCAGTTGGATCAGCTGTTTGTGTGTTACGGTCAGAGAGTTCTGGGGTACAGGCTCTCGAAACAGAGACTCTCACATTGAATTGTGGACACTATTATTACAGCACATTAGCTGTAGTAGCTACATCTTCGGCCCTGCTCCGAGGAGGTTGCCTTAATGAAATTTGCACCTCGGCCAATTAGGCATCGTCTAGCACTTTTGCTAGGTACTATCGAGTCAGTGTTGCTGCAGCCAACCAGGTCGGGACCTGGTTGAAATGACTTCTCGGAATGTATCCTGCCGAATTGAAGGATACCCTATTGGAGTGATCCAATAGCTCACATAACCATGGTTACATACTTAACCTTCGACATCATGAATACAAATCATTGTCTTATGTCAGATAGTGTGACTACTGCATCTGCACTGGTCTGTCTCATTCTTTGCAATGACTAATTGCAGAGATTAAAAGTAGTTTCGCTACAATGTACTCACATAACAAAATATGATCTACAGTAGCTGACATCGTCTGCTGAACCCCATCTGCTTCAAAACAGGCTGAATAAATCTACTCTAAAACAGCAAATCTGTCAATAATGTTGGCGTTTCTTTTGTGAGGTAGTCACAACATTTTACATCTAGCTAAGGATTCTGATGCTTCAAAGGGCAGTATTTCTGAAGTTTGAAAATGGACAAGAAATGCTAGCATAAATTTGTCCAACATTACTTTGCTAAAGCTAGCTGAGCAGGCCACTGAAACAATGCTGCTAACCAACCTACCTGCTTAGTGATACACACACAGTGTTGAATGCTTACAAGAAAAGGTAGTTAGCAACCTACTCACAATACTATGAGTTTTCATGGTGCACTGTTCTGCCGCAAATTATCGCAGTAGCCTTCTGTCCTGAGTCAGCTGCTGTGCTCAACTGACCCAACAATACAAAGTAGCATTAGTTAAAGTGGAGAAACATGCTAATCTAGGGCAGAATTTCATGATAACAGGGCCTTTTAATTTTGGGGATGCATGTCAAAATAATTTGTAATAATTTAGCTAGTTATTCTGCCTATTCATATTAAACATTAGGAACTATTAAAGTGATATTAAACATTAGGAACTATGCTCTCATTGTTGAATGGCAGATGCTTTGGAATACTCAAATTTGAATATGAGTTCAACGTCCTACAGGACAGGTTGGTTGAGGGACGAGCGTTGTGTATGAGTGATGCCACCTGTCGGAAGACAATGCTCTAGAATATAATCTGTTATAGAATATCCTGGTTTAGGTATCTAGTTTCCCGCATGTCTCAGGGGGGAAGGAGAGTCTGTTTGGCCTTACCTAACTAAATGAGACAGATGGCAACGCAAGGCAATTCTTTTCTGATGAGGGGTCAAGTCCTTCTCCTCCTTCCTCCCTTCCTTCTTTCCTTCCATCCGCAACCCATCTCCCCGAATACTGGGGCGTTTCATTCACAGGGGAAAATTTCCTTTTCCAAGATTGATCACCATGCTTATAATTTTCTAATTTCCAATTCATTGAGGGACATAAATGGAAGCAGGCATTTTTCCCAAGCAGCGACCAGATTTATTTTATTTCCTGCGCCGGGGTAAATGGGAAGAATCTTCCAGCCCATTAAGCAGACAGTCTGTGTCATAAAGGTTTGGTGGCGGTCGGATGGTCTGCCGGAGTGCTGTGTGTGTATTTGTGTGCGTGCATGCGTGTCTGTGTGTGTGTATTTGTGTGCGTGTGTGCGTGCATGTATGTGTGTGTATTTGTGTGCGTGCATGCGTGTATGTGTGTGTATATTTGTGTGCGCTGTGCGTGCGCGCGCGTGTGTGTGTGCATTTGTGTGCGTGTGTGTGTGTGTGTATGTGTGTGTGTGTGTGTGTGTGTGTGTGTGCGTGTGTGCGTGTGTGTGTGTGTGTATTGTGTGTGTGTGTGTGTGTGTGTGTGTGTGTGTGTGTGTGTGTGTGTGTGTGTGTGTGTGTGTGTGTGTGTGTGTGTGTGTGTGTGTGTGTGTGTGTGTGTGTGTGTGTGTGTGTGTGTGTGTGTGTGTGTGTGTGTGTGTGTGTGTGTGTGTGTGTGTGTGTATTTGTGTGCGTGTGTATGTGTGTGCGCAGTAGGCCTATGGGCTGTGCTGCCTTAATGGCGAGGCATTCTGTTTGATCTGATCTACAGACTGTCTGTAGGAAGGGCTAATAGAAATTATCCCGTTTCTCTGCCATAATGAATGTAACTTCAATGCAACGTCAATAAATGTAACTTATTCTCCTGTCAATTTCGATTTGGGGCATTTCAGTCATTTTGACTATGTCCTGACCAGGGCTGTGCACAGACCGTTGGTGGGCCAGATGCTCAAAATAAAAAAGGGCAAAAGAATGGACTTTCATATTTCATAACACAAAATTAATGACATACTAACTGCCTCTGTAGCCAAAATGTTATAATTTATAGGCCTATTTATTTTATGCAACAACACACTCACTCATAAGACATTGTAAGCAAGCAAGTACCAGTGACTCCGAGGCTTAGAGACGACGAGAGATGATTGACATCAGCTGATCAAAGTGAATGACGGTGTAAGCCATCAGACTGCTGAACACTTGAACTGGACTGATAACCTTCTCTGACTCTCCACACCTTAACACACACACACACACACACACACACACACACACACACACACACACACACACACACACACACACACACACACACACACACACACACACACACACACACACACACACACACACACACACAGTTTGTTCTGCTGCTGACATCTGCATCTAACAAACAATTAGTCAAATTGTCACTTTTTTTTGTCCCTGACAGTGAGAGATCCAACTCTAAAATAGCATCCTACCGGTATTCAAGTCTCCCCGCCCAGCCATTGGCCACTGTATGCAAGTCAGACGAGTGCACTTTTGGGGCAGGAATGCGGGGGATGGGGCATTTTCTGAGATTCAAGAGCTTATGAAATTAGCTACTTAAAAATAAAAGACTGAATCAAATTAAGAGGAGAATAAAATGTTAGTCATTCATAAAATGTAAAAAGTCCACGAGCTGAGCGGGTACTTTTTCAAAGGAGAGCTAAAGGGCAGGTGCTCGTGTACTGCCTGAGCCCTATCTGTGCACATGCCTGTACTTGATTTTTGCCGTCAGGTAATCAGCCAGTATCAGAAGAATAGTATGACCTCAGAAAGATCTGAGATAAGACGTCTCAGGAGACAGAGGGGGACCTAGGCTCTGGGTCTGTCTGCTTACATGTAAGATAATTAACTGGCTGATTGAGGCCTATGAGTTTTGGGGATACTTAAACCCTGATTGGCCAGTCAATCAATCAATCAATCAGTCAGTGTACATGTCCCCACCTTTGAACAAAGTTGAAAAGGATTAGCAGACTACATCTACCCTAAAAGCAATGAATGATGTGTATAGGACAGGTTCAGTCTAGAGAGAGATAAAGAGAGAGAATGAAAATATGAGAGAGAGAGCGAGAGAGAGACAATGAACATATGAGAGAGAGAGAACAAAAATATGTGAGGAAGAGAGAGCGAGTGAGAGATCGTGAGAGAGAGAGAGAGCCAATGGTTTGGCAGCTCAGCACAACTGACTGATTAATTGAAATATGTGTAGTAATGAGTGATAATTATTAATAATAGAACATGAATTCACTTCATGTTACCAGGTGTGAATCAGTAGTTGATTGTATGACTCCCACTTCCTGATTGAGAGAAATAATTTCAATCAGCCAACTACTTCATTCATAGGGCACTCTGGTGAAGACACTTCCAAATCATCACTTTATTCAGAGGTGTAGAAAGTTTAGTTCTTGAGAGAGTTGAATGAGTTAGGCCTGTTAGTTGAAATAATATAATGACTTCGTTAAATCATAAATTAGGGGAGTGGGGAGTGAAAGAACGAGGGCATAGGGGATCTGGGGAACCACTCGTTGACACAGGGTGTACAGCGGGAGTGGGCAGTCTGGAGCCCTGTCTGCAGGGGTGTGTGCAGAATGTCATTGCCAAAGGGTGGGGTTGTTGGGGTACCTTGGGTTTGTGGGGGCAAAGAGGCCCCTCTGTATGGTGCATTCCTATCCCGGTACAGTGCCACCTTTCTCCCCCTGGAAGGCAGCTGGGGACCAGCTCTCCCATCCTCTCTAGGACCCTATAGGGCCTCACATAGTGACTGTCAAATCAAATCAAATCAAATCAAATGTATTTATATAGCCCTTCGTACATCAGCTGATATCTCAAAGTGCTGTACAGAAACCCAGCCTAAAACCCCAAACAACAAGCAATGCAGGTGTAAAAGCACGGTGGCTAGGAAAAACTCCCTAGAAAGGCCAAAAACTAGGAAGAAACCTAGAGAGGAACCAGGCTATGTGGGTTGGCCAGTCCTCTTCTGGCTGTGCCAGGTGGAGATTATAACAGAACATGGCCAAGATGTTCAAATGTTCATAAATGACCAGCATGGTCAAATAATAATAATCACAGGCAGAACAGTTGAAACTGGAGCAGCAGCACGGCCAGGTGGACTGGGGACAGCAAGGAGTCATCATACCAAGTAGTCCTGAGGCATGGTTCTAGGGCTCAGGTCCTCCAAGAGAGAGAAAGAAAGAGAGAAATAGAGAATTAGAGAGAGCATACTTGAATTCACACAGGACACTGGATAGGACAGGAGAAGTACTGCAGAAATAGCAAACGGACCCTAGTCCCCTGACACATAAACTACTGCAGCAAAAATACTGGAGGCTGAGACAGGAGGGGTCAGGAGACACTGTGGCCCCATCCGATGACACCCCCGGACAGGGGCAAACAGGAAGGATATAACCAGAAACAATCCAGGCTGTCCACCTTGGGGCAACAACCTTTCTTTCTCAGGGGGCTGTAGACCCAGACCAGCTCCCTAGTCTCAAGGTGCCGCCCCTGGGTGTGCACATCATAGTTTATTTTCTGCCTCACACCTGCTCCCTGGCGAAGGTGTGGGCTGTCTCCAGGCTGTCCTGGAATCTCCTGGCATACTCTGGCCCCTGGGGAACAGGAGGGCTATCAGGGGACCTCCCGAATGTCATCTCTGCAGGGGTGCGGATATCTCTCCCCAGTAAGAGTTGGACAGCGGTGCGGCATGCCATGAGGACCATGCGGTTGCTTGTCCCAGTCACACTGATGTTTGGCAGAGGTGATGGCCAGCCGCTGTAGAAGCATTTTATTGAAGCGTTCCACAAGGCCATCTCTCTGTGGTTGAAGCAGATTAGTGTGGGACTTGTGCATATACCCAGCCGATCACACATGGTGGAGAACACACAGGACTCAAAGTTTCTGCTTTGGTTGCTGTGAATGGAATCCACAGTGTCAAACCTGCGGAACATACCAGCAGATGGTTTCTGTTTCCATTTTGGGAAGTTTTGTGAGCACCCAGCAGTTTCCACTGTCCTTAGTGGGGAACGGCCCAGCTACAACCTCTCCCACTCTCTCCATGGGAACCCCGACTGAGAACTGTTGGAGCTGAACTTGGGAGCGACCCGAAGGGCCCTTTCTCGCTGTGCAGCTGTGACAGAGGTGGCAAAGGTCCCCCCTCTTGTACTGACCCCAGTAGAAGCACTGACGGAGGCAGCGGAGAGTTTTTGTGACCACAGTGTCCAGTCCCTCCTCCTCCATGCATTCCCTGGAGTACAGTTTCCCACATTGCTTTGGGGACCACCACCTGACACCTCTTCTTTCCTGTAGCTTGCTTCTTCCGTGCTCGCTGTAGCAGGTCATCAGCCAGTCACAGAGCCTCAAACTTAGACCACAGACCTTTGGACGTGTGTCTGAATGCTGCCACCTCTTCCAACGGCGGCCTCTGCTGCTCCTCCACCAACTGTAGCACTGGCTGTAGGTCTGTATCCTGCTCCTCCACCAACTGTAGCACTGGCTGTAGGTCTGTATCCTGCTCCTCCACCAACTGTAGCACTGGCTGTAGGTCTGTATCCTGCTCCTCCACCAACTGTAACACTGGCTGTAGGTCTGTATCCTGCTCCTCCACCAACTGTAACACTGGCTGTAGGTCTGTATCCTGCTCCTCCACCAACTGTAACACTGGCTGTAGGTCTGTATCCTGCTCCTCCACCAACTGTAGCACTGGCTGTAGGTCTGTATCCTGCTCCTCCACCAACTGTAACACTGGCTGTAGGTCTGTATCCTGCTCCTCCACCAACTGTAGCACTGGCTGTAGGTCTGTATCCTGCTCCTCCACCAACTGTAACACTGGCTGTAGGTCTGTTTCCTGCTCCTCCACCAACAGTAGCACTGGCTGTAGGTCTGTTTCCTGCTCCTCCACCAACTGTAACACTGGCTGTAGGTCTGTATCCTGCTCATCCACCAACTGTAGCACTGGCTGTAGGTCTGTTTCCTGCTCCTCCACCAACTGTAACACTGGATGCAGGTCTGTATCCTGCTCCTCCACCAACTGTAGCACTGGCTGTAGGTCTGTATCCTGCTCCTCCACCAACTGTAGCACTGGCTGTAGGTCTATTTCCTGCTCTTCCACCAACTGTAACACTGGCTGTAGGTCTGTATCCTGCTCCTCCACCAACTGTAGCACTGGCTGTAGGTCTGTATCCTGCTCCTCCACCAACTGTAACACTGGCTGTAGGTCTGTATCCTGCTCCTCCACCAACTGTAACACTGGCTGTAGGTCTGTATCCTGCTCCTCCACCAACTGTAGCACTGGCTGTAGGTCTGTATCCTGCTCCTCCACCAACTGTAGCACTGGCTGTAGGTCTGTTCCTGCTCCTCCACCAACTGTAACACTGGCTGTAGCTCCTCCACCAACTGTGGCTGTAGGTCTGTTTCTGCTCCTCCACCAACAGTAGCACTGGCTGTAGGTCTGTTTACTGCTCCTCCACCAACTGTAGCACTGGCTGTAGGTCTGTACCCTGCTCCTCCACCAACTGTAGCACTGGCTGTAGGTCTGTTTCCTGCTCCTCCACCAACTGTAACACTGGCTGTAGGTCTGTATCCTGCTCCTCCACCAACTGTAACACTGGCTGTAGGTCTGTATCCTGCTCCTCCACCAACTGTAACACTGGCTGTAGGTCTGTATCCTGCTCCTCCACCAACTGTAACACTGGCTGCTGCTGCCTCCATTCAGCCACGTCGACAGCCTGCAGCTCACAGCAGACAGGCATGCTCACCTGGCATACTGAGGCACAGACCGCCTCCTCTCTCACGGGCCTCTCTCCTTCTCACAGAAGGCAGCACACGTCTGCTATACAGGGCCGATGGGACATGGTGTCAGCGTTAAAGTGGAGTTTTTATTTTATTTCACCTTTATTTAACCAGGTAGGCTAGTTGAGAACAAGTTCTCATTTGCAACTGCGACCTGGACAAGATAAAGCATAGCAATTCGACACATACAACAACACAGAGTTACACATGGAATAGACAAAACATAGTCAATAATACACTAGAACAAAAGAAAACAAAAAGTCTATATACAGTGAGTGCAAATGAGGTAAGATAAGAGTGTTAAGGCAATAAATAGGCCATGGTGGCGAAGTAATTACAATATAGCAATTAAACACTGGAATGGTAGATGTGCAGAAGATGAATGTGCAAGTAGAGATACGGGGACTGCCCCCGCCCTGTGTACCATTGTGAAGTCATAGGCTTGAAGCTCTTCCAACGAGCGTGCTACCTGCCCCTCTGGTTCTTTGAAAGACATGAGCCACTGGAGGGCAGAGTGGTCAGTCCTTACAGTGAAGGGCAGGCCACACTGGTAGTACTTGAAGTGTTTGATGGACTCCATCTACATTAAGAAACTTTCGCCGGATGACACAGTAGCGTCTTTCTTGTTTGTTGAATGTTTTGCTGAAGTACGTTACCACTTCCTTCCCCTCTGGCCCCACCTGGCTAGCATTCATCACATCTTTCTCCAGGAAAAAGGGCAAGGTGGGATCAGCGGGGGCGAGCACGGGGGCCTTGATCGGTGCACGCCCCTGTCCATGTGAAGGCCTGGTCCTTCGGCAACGGAGCGGCGGCGCTGGAAAAGCCCCGTACAAACCTCCTGTAGTACGAGGCCAGGCCCAGGAAGCTCTTCAGGTGTTGCTGGTCAGTGGGGTGGGAGAGTTTCAGACAGACCATACTTTGTCCTCCATTGTGCTGATTCCCTCTTCCCCCAAGAAGGACATCTATCTCTCTCCTCATGAAGTAGCACTTCTCAGGGTGGAGCTTCAGGCGTGCTGCAGCCACCCTCTCTGACACACGCTGTAGCGCCACCAGGGCAGACTGGAAGGAGCTGCCATGGGCCAGGATGTCGTCGAGGTAGACCAGACACTCCTGTCGGGGGATGCCAGCCACCACCCTATCCATCAACCGCTCAATAGTAGATGGATCATTGCACAGGCTGAAACACAGGAACTTGAACTGCCAGTGCCCTCTGTTGGTGGAGAAAGTGGTCTTGGCTCTGGCCTCTGGGGAGAGGGGCACCTGCCAGTAGCCACTGCGGAGCTCCAGTGAGGAGAACCAGCGACTCATTGATAAATGGTATAGGGTATGAATTCTTCCTGGTTACCGATTTCTGCTTCCTGTAGTCAGAACATCAGTTTGTCCCCCTTCTTAGGAACCATGATTATTGTAGCCACCCAGGGGCTGTCAGAGGGCTCGATTAAGTCTGCCCGCTGCATTTCCAACACAGCCTTGTCTGCCACTGCCGGGCAAGCCACCAGGATATGATTGAGACGCATCTTAACGGGCCTAGCACCCCCTGTGTCAATCTCGTGCTGCACCAGATGAGTCTGACCCACCTCCTCCTCACCCAGATCAAAGCTGTCTCTGAACTCCAACAGCAACTGCCACAGCTGTTTCTACTGGTCGGGGTCAAGACCAACACAGTCCCTCCCCCATATCTCCGGACAGTGTCCTCTCCTCTTCTGTCTGGTGTAGCTGGGCAGGGGGTGTGGCCCAGGCTCACAGAGGGACGTGTCATGGAGGTAGCTGGAGGAATGTAACACACAGCTGTAGGTGACAGAGGGGCTGGGGGAAAGTCACACACATAAGTGTGTGTGGGGGGGCAGCCATGGGTCTCTGTTGCCTTCACAGCCTGAGTAAGGGGGTCATTGGGCTGCGTGACTGTGACTGTGACATTAGGAGGGGCCATGGTGAATGCGGGCCTACCCTGGAAGCTCAGTGTGCTCCCATCTAGGTCAAGCTGGCAGCCTGTGCTCTTAAGAAAGTCCAACTCCAGGATACAGGAGTCCTACACAGTCGCCACCCACATAGGATGATGCATAATTCCCTACAGGTCCAGCCCACCATAACAACAGGCTCCATCTGCATGCAGCTTCTGGGGGAAGTGGAGCGTTGCTCCCCTGTCTATGCCGTTGGCATCCTCCTGGCGTTGGTGGGGTTTGGAAAAGAGAGCCAGGGGTCCGCACAGCCCCATCTACGCAGACCCCAACCCATTTCCCTGAGCTCTAGGAGACATGGGGCAATCCCAGATGGCCTGGCTGGCCACACCCCTAGCAGACCATGGGGCCAGAGCGTGTGTTGCGCACTGTCTGTAGTGCTACAGCACGAATGACTTCAGTTATTTCAGCTACCCGTGCAGGCTTTTCCTGCTCTGGGCTGCAATGCACCACAGCCCAATCAGAGTGGGTGTATCTCCACACGCCCCCACTTAAGCTCCGGCCCACACAATCTCCCTCTGAAAACCATTTGCAAGGCTTTCTGTAATGACTCAGGATGAGCCAGCTTGGTCTGTGGGATGAGCCAGCTTGGTCTGTGGGATGAGCCAGTTTGGTCTGTGGGTGAAGCTTCGTAGGAGAGTGCATATATGCACTGAGGGGGGTATGTGAGCGTATGCCTGCCTAGTGAGGCTCTCAATTAGCTGGCACCCGTTGTGGCTCCCCTGGCTGTCTGCGTCCATTACTCAGTTTGGAGAGCAGCAACTCAGGTTGTAAACAATGTCCAAAGCTCCTCTTCAGTGCTTCAACTAAAGCCCCATAATCACGTCTGTCCTCTGGGCTAATCAATATCAAACAGGACAGAGCATCGTCCGTGAGGCACAAAGCTACCTGAAGTGCCTTATCTTTAGCCCATCACCCCCCTGAATGACCTAACAGTTCAAACTGGGGAGGAAAATCCCACTTACCGGAGTATCTAGCGGTTAAGAGCGTTGGGCCAGTAACTGAAAGGTTGCTGGTTCGAATCCCCAGAGTACCTGGTAAAAAAAAATCTGCCGTTCTGCCCTTGAGCAAGGCACTTAACCCCCAACAACTGCTCCCCAGACACTGTTGACGTGGATGTCAATTAAGGCAGCCCCCCACACCTCTCTGATTCAGGGGTGCAACTAACTAGGTATCCCCTTTCCCTTAACCTCTACAGGATCAGTGATCTCCCCCGCGGGATGGTTGAGCTAACGTGCGCTAATGTGATTACCATGCAGTTGTAAGCAACAAGAACATTTCCCAGGACATAGACATATCTGATATGGGCAGAAAGCCTAAATTCTTGTTAATCTAACTGCACTGTCCAATTTTTAGTAGCTATTACAGTGAAAGAATACCATGCTCTTGTTTGAGGAGAGTGCACATTAATAAACCAATTAGGCAATTGGGCAGACTTGATACAATATTTTGAGCAGAAATGCAATGGTCAATTGTTTCAGTCTAAACCTTTTGACATATACTGTTGCCATCTAGTGGCCAAAATCTTAATTGCGCCTAAACTGGAATAATACATTATGGCCTTTCTCTTGCATTTCCAAAATGATAAAAATGTTTTTCTTTTAATTAATATTTTACAAGATCTAATGTGTTAGATTCTCCAACATTCATTTCACATTCCCACAAACGTCAAAGTGTTTCCTTTCAAATGGTATCAAGCATATGCATATCCTTGCTTCAGGTCCTGAGCTACAGGCAGTTAGATTTGGGTATGTCATTTTAGGCAAAAAATTTAAAGGGTCCTTAAGCTACGGATGCGACTGTGGACTGGATCCCGCCATGTTTGTTATTCTGTTATTCTGTTATTCTGAAGCCCAGCCTTCCCATCATGCAGTGTCGGTGTTACACCTTCGCTCCGCCAACCAGAATCCGTGCAAAAAGCTGATGAGGATGCACCCATGCCCGGGTCAGCTGCCATCCGTCTGGCAGTCTCTTTCATACTGGACTTGTGCCCCTATGCCCTTGCAAAATCCTCAACCAGATCCTCCTATGTCCATCCACAAGCACCCCCCATCAACGTGATCGTCCTCAGCTTTCTACTTCACTCTCGGACCGCGTTGAATAGTTTTCAGTCCCCTCTATTGCTAGGCTAATCCACGTAGCAAGCCTTCATAGTCAGCGAGCTAGCGCAATTTGAGCTTTTACTTCTGACACCAATATAAAGACCTCGATAAATCCTAAATGAGCGAATGTCCACGACAGTTCTTGGGTTCTCGAATGGAAACGGTTTATTGAACCGAACTCTCACAGCTTACTGTCTGGCCGTAGCCAAACAAAACCCTAAAGAACAGCAACAACTAAATGCACACTGTCAGGAGAAGGAAAGAGAGAGAGAACAAAGGATAAGCCCCTACGCTGTCCACCAACCACAAGGACACCTGGCACTGAAACATTACAGGCATCCCCTTGATTGGCAGACAGCAGAGTGACTGGCATGCTGGATCCTGCGAAACCCTGTGAAACTCGTTAGCATGACCATAAACTCAGACATATTTACAAATAACTGACCAGGAGGAGAGTTACAATAATATTGATTACTATAATGAAGATATTCATGTAACTGATGATGAATATTCACGCATCCGCAAAAGCGGGAGTTCAAAAACAAGGTTTTAAACTTTTCTACTCTGCAACTATTTGACTTATAAAGCCCTGATATCCTCAACCAACCCTGTGGCTATTTTAGGTGTGGATTTGAGGAAACTTCTGGGTTCCGACTGCTTATTCAAACTGAGCTGAGACGACTGAGTAGGAGGAGGGAGCTGTGTATGAACTCATAACTCCTGCACTGTGAACCAATTCAAATTCACTTTGAAGAGAGCTCTGGGTTGGAAGAAATTCTGCGAAGAACAGAGTTTGGTGGTTGTGTATTATTCACCTAACGGGAGACGGAGAGCTAGTTACCTCTCCTTAGCTTGCACATCTTTTATTAGCTCTATTTCAACTATGGGGGGGGGGTTCAGTTAGTTTTTTTGCCAATCTTTTAGGACAATTCTGAGATAAATAATTCAGGGGAGGATTAGGCCTACTGCTAATGAAGAAGCCTGTCTTTATTGGATATCAGCTGAGGGTGAATTTTTGGTTTGTCTTTGTATAAACATGATATTTATGTATTTTCTGCCTGCAATCAGTGGTTATTCTGCTCCTGGCTCATCCTCAGGTGAGGTCTCCTCTTCATTAGGTGTTTCAGCTCCCGTTCACTATACCTATGAAGGTAATACTTAAAAAATAAAGGAAATATGGCAACTCTCATTGTTTGTTTCTATTATCTGATTGGCTGTTCCATTTCATTGAGGCCAACACAGAATACCTCTTATGGAGACAGTCCTTAAATGTCCCTCGATGGATTCCTAACCGGGTTTGTCACAGGTGGACTTGTGTGTGTGACATTCCGGAGAGGAAATAGACCAGGACACCAAGTACTGACAACAAGTGAAATGTGATTATTCCTGAAATCCCTCTCCCACAAGTCACTGCCGATGCCAGAGATGAGGTTGCAGTCTGGTTACAAAGAGACAGACCTCACCACCGAGACTGTCAGCGCTCAGATAGGGCTCAAAGCATTGGACAGTTTGTCCTCTGTTATGTCCAATAACATTGAATATTGTGGACGTAATACAACTCTTTGGATGTCATAGTGCATTGTTGTATAGGGCATCTCTTTGGATGTCAAACATAATAATATGTAAAAGTGAAGTATTTGAGGAAAAATTGTAAGGATGTGGAAGTTTCCTAGAAAGAGTTCAGGAGAGGCACCACACCTTAATAGTATTTCTCTTCATATCACAATGAACCTTTACCAGTTGAATAAAGACACCAATATAACACTTTTCTGTATTGAAAGTTCTCTGAAATATTATATTAAAATATGCAAATGAGGCAATATAACATTAAATATGTACACATTTGTAAATACCACAAATCCATTTTTCAGGACACTGGAATAAGTCCGCCTTAATATTTTCATTTCAATTTGTTATGACAATCCAGGTCCGGACTTCTATAGAGCAGATTGTGGATATATACTTTTTTTTCATCTTTCGATCTGTAAAATACTGAAGACATGTAGGTAAACTGCATTTTGGGCACATATGTCCTTCTTTAAAAAAAAAAAATCCAGAATCAATATTTGACAACATATCAACAATCAACATATGAATAATTCCATCGATACAAGTCTGGATAATATGTCTACGGATAACCACACAAAACTTGGTGAATGCAGATGCATCTGAAGGGGAGAAAAATGAGTTGGTGTGTGGGAAGAGTCTAACTTTCAGGAAAAGGCCGTTAAAAGTAAGTGCAATGAATTTAGCCTACCAATTGCTAAAAGCCTATTTAGACTACATATAGTCCAGTTTGTAACATTCCCCATGAAACAGGCTTTTAATTTGTGTATGATTACATGCAGTGAGCTTTGAAATGATGCATTTCTGTCCATTTGAATGTGGTTAAATTTCATTACATTTTGATGATGGTAGCATGGTAAACAAAATAAAATATGCATTTACATCAAGTTTAAAATGATTATACTAACAAAATACCCCAAAATCAAACAATTGATGAGTAGATGCAAAAATCTGGTGCCTCCTTAAATATGAATGTTTTGTTTGACATCCTGAAATAACTGAGGACGAGTATCCGGACAGATTTTAACTTGAAGGTTACAATATATCAAATGCACGTGAGTAAATCTGGGACCTCAAAAGAAAAAAAACTTGATCATTAGAAATACAATATAAACGGTAATCCATAATCATATCAAGACGACCTGTAAACAAATGCAGTCTATTTAACATGGTCAAAGTTAGAATGAACAAGACTTTTTGTGTTTCAGTGGGGTTTTACCACTCTCTAGTGGTTAGAGAAATGAATTGCATACACGTCTATAGATATCTACAATTTAGTAGTAACCATTCATAAAGTATTATCTGCTATCTATGCATGTACATATCACCTGTACATAGCCCACCTATAATTTAGCCCAAACAACTACCTCTTTCCCAACTGTATTTAATTTATTTAGTTATTTTGCTCCTTTGCACCCCATTATTTTTATTTCTACTTTGCACATTCTTCCATTGCAAAACTACCATTCCAGTGTTTTACTTGCTATATTGTATTTACTTTGCCACCATGGCCTTTTTTGCCTTTACCTCCCTTCTCACCTAATTTGCTCACATTGTATATAGACTTGTTTATACTGTATTATTGACTGTATGTTTGTTTTACTCCATGTGTAACTCTGTGTCGTTGTATCTGTCAAACTGCTTTGCTTTATCTTGGCCAGGTCGCAATTGTAAATGAGAACTTGTTCTCAACTTGCCTACCTGGTTAAATAAAGGTGAAATAAAAAATAAAAAATAAAAAATGTACAGTGGACTACATCATTGCAACACAGTTTAACATATTCTGGAAGGTATTCTAAAAGTTCTATGTAGCCTTGTAGCCTCATACAGTGCTTTCATTCTCTAAGAAAGAAGGCCACATTCCCTGTTATATCAGCCATTCTTGTTACACCAATATAAGTCCTATTATCCTGGACTAATAGCTTGTCCAATGGTGCAGTAAGTTATGTGGCTTCTCTAGTCAACCAACGCACAACTCATTAGCACAAGCGTTACATTGCAATGCAACATAAAGCCCATGCCTTTTGTTAGGATCCAACACATTAACTTTGCTATATGACATATTCCAACAACAACAGCAATATATCAAATGATTTCTGGGCTGACTAGCTTAGCTGCCACCACGACTAGCGCTACGCCACCAACCTCCACTTTACACGCCTTTTCCCTGGTCCCCGTTTGAGTATAGATGCAGTAAATAAATTAAATTGTGTCATTGAGCATGCTAAATGGCTTGCAACCATAATTATCTAAATAATTATGAGTCTGCCATTAAAGTGAGCTAGATGGATGGTATACAGGTTTTATGGGGGGAAAAAAGTTAATGGGGCAAAATTTGATATGGGGAGAAAAAATCAAACGAAAGGAGGTGAAGGAAAGGGAATGCAGCTTTCTTCCCCGTCGTTCTTTACCTTTTCATTTGGGTAAAAGATGTATAGAGTGAGAGTGCTGGGTGACAATAGGTTGATTAGGCTAATCAAAGGCCTAGTGGGAGACTGGGTAGTGGGTACGGCTGCTCAGTGCTGTCTTTTTATCGACACACACAGACACACACACAGACACACAGACACACACACAGACACACACACACACACACACACACACACACACACACACACACACACACACACACACACACACACACACACACACACACACACACACACACACACACACACACACACACACACACACACACACACACACACACACACACACACACACACACACACACACACACACACACACACACACACACACACACACACACACACACACACACACACACACACACACACACAGACACAGACAGACAGACAGACAGACAGACACACACACACACACACACACAGACACACACACACACACACACACACACACACACACACACACACACACACACACACACACACACACACACACACACACACACACACACACACACACACACACACACTGCATTAATCAGCAACCTCAGGCCCTGAAAATCAGTTCAGCAAATCTGATTCGCTCTCACTTGTTCCCATGTGGCAATCTACGAAAGACAGAAAGAGAGAGAGCGAAAGAGAGTGCAAGTGAGAGAAATCAGTCCAGACTAGAAGTAGTCTCCCCCATTATCTGTACATTAAACTCATACATTTCTTTCCTTTTTTCCTCCTCTTTTTTTGTTTTTACCCTTGACAAATCAGTGAAGTCCAACTGTGCAAGATTCACTGTGTGACTGTGGGATGTGACCTCCATGTAACCCCAATTAACTTTCAGCTAGAGGCAGTTCTCCAGTGCATCTTTGACAAAAGTATTACATTCATTAAATTATTAATGCATTAGAGAGGGACACATTGTTTCGTCTCATATCAGCACAGTAATAGAGAGACAGATACTTATGTCTGTCATCCTGTGTTACTCCTGTCCCGATTAGGGAGGTGAAGGTTATGGTAAGACAACCAGACTACGCATACTAATAGCAGGGTTGGGATCAATTCAAATTGAAGGCACTCAATTCAGGAAGTAATTTTAACTTCAAATGCAAGAACATTACAAATTTGGAAAAATTGCTATTACTACTCAATAGCACTACTACTTTATTGAGAAGTAATTGAAAATAGATACATTTTTTAATATTTTAATTGTAATTTAAGTTTACTTCCTGAATTGACTGCCTTCAATTCGAATTGACCCTAACCCTGACTAATGAAAGATCTGTTGGTCTTAATGTGAATTGTCCATCAACTAAATGCACATTACCAGAAACTACAACCCTATTAACCCAAACTACCAACTTGCACTATATGCACTGTACTGTGCACTGTATGTACAATAAAATGATGATGTCATTCATGTGTAGTAAATGCGTCAAGTTTTGTACGATAGCACTAACTGACTTAGTACAAATTCCTAAAAGCATTTTCATTTAGAAGAAACACCTTATGAAAAAATTGACTCCACCTCAGGAATCCGGCACATCAAAGCCCCAAGCTATGTTCATTCTGAAACTCTCCACATCTCATCATGAGATCCTACTTTCTCTCATTCTGGAAAAGGAAACTTGTCATCGACATTGTGCCTTAGATCTCAACCTTGATAAGCATTACAGCACAAAGCAATTTTACATTTCCTGCAAACCATGTCATCATAACTGATCCAAACAACTTTACTGACTCTGTGTTGAAATGTACTTTGCTTAGTTAATAGCAAATGCAGTTTTTGCTACTTTTTTCTGTGAAAAGAAAGACAATACTATATTCCATTAATGGATTGCACCATGTGCAGCTGATTATAAGTTGGCTAAGTGTCACTAGGCGTAAAATTGCTGACTGGGAAAGGGTTGTTGATCCATGAAATAGAAGTTAGAAATCCCAAGTCAGTATCAGGGGACCGGGGACAATCTTGAAGCCCATCTATTTGGCAGCAAACTCATCCTGGACACTAGCTATATTCCAACTAGCAATAAGGCAAACTTTAGTAGGTAATCAATTTAATCCAAACCCACTGGTGTGTAGGCTATATAGTATGTGATTTCCCTTTGGACACAGACAACCGTCATATGATGATTTTAGAGGTGAGCCATTCCTTATAATACCCCTCATCTCCACAAACAGCCAATGTAATCTATCGGACAGGAGTTTTTCCTCCCAAGAGGGCTCTGGGTCAATAATGCTGTCTGGAGTGACCTGTGAGAGATGTGGTGGCCATTAGCTTAAGACCAAGTCCCACATATTTACTCATCTATCTACCACAATATGATGACTCAAACTCACTAACAATTACCTGCCAGTATCCAAGCAGACCTATTCTATAGTATCTTGAAAGGACACATGTTCTCAATGACCACAACTGGGGATAATATTGTACATGGCAGAGGCATGTTTTCTCTAGTGAACCTGTCTTTGACATGCAGCTGTCCCTGGATTCCCAATGCAAACAATAGTGATGGCAATGAGAAAAGGCTGCTTGACATATATCATCACAAATGGAACAACTGCACTCTACAGTACCAAACAACCTGTACTACAGTCCTTTACGCATCACAAATGACACCCATATGGGCCTCGGTCAAAAGTAGTGCACTATATAGGATATAGGCTGCCATTTGGGGCACTGTCCTTCTCTTCAGAGAGCTGTAACTATTATAACAGATACACTAGGCTCGGCACATTCATTTCCTCCCAAGCCACAGGAGAGAGTAGCTTGACTTCAGTGCTCTCTGTGAATGTGGTATTGGAGTTTCAGGGAAATTACAGCTGTCACTCCACTTTGCAGCAGTGCATGTTGGGACATGCCAGGCTACTTCAGGCAACCTTCCTTCTCTCTCTCTCTCTCTCTGTGTTTGTGTCTGTGTGAGTGAGTGAGTGAGTGAGTGAGTGAGTGAGTGAGGGACAGAGAGAGAGAGAGAGAGAGAGAGAGAGAGAGGCAGGCTCCCAAGTGGTGCAGCCGGGAAGGGTTTCCTCTCTACACCCACACATAAACAGCTCGGAAGTGCTTGTAGTGCCCATTCCAGTTTGACAAAATATTCACACATCATTTTAGGAGAAAGGAAACTTACTGAGATAATTGCACACTATGTTAGTACTGTATGCATTTCTGTCACATTTGACCTCTTTCACCATCAAAGTAGATATATTGCCAATAATCTCAAGGGTTGTTGAGCTTTTTTAGATAGATCAATACTTTATGGTTTACTATTGTATAGCAGTATTAAAGCCCCTTGAAGAATACACTGATTTACAAGAGCAGGAGCTCTTACTCTAGATCCAGTTTATTCGTTACAAAGTTTTACACAATATTATAACCGATTTCATACGATGTTAATCCTACACTGCAATTAGGACTGATTCTAATATAACAGCAATTAGGACTGATTTTAATATAACAGAAATTAGGACTGATTCTAATATAACAGCATGAAAATAAGTTGATGCACTTACAATAGGTTGTTTGGACTGCAACATTCGTGATATTACAGATCACTATTTTTGGAATTGTGACGTGAAAACACCTTTCTGTGCCCTTGTTTGGGATTTCCACGTGAGGTACAGTAATAGTAACATCAGGTAAGGTACAAAGATACAGTGTAGTTTCAATTTGTGTAAGCCCAACAGGTGTGGTATCCCAGAAACAGCATCTCTTTGGTATAAAAGTACCATGGACTCGCAACGAAGGGCATCACAAAACCCCCATCTATATCAGGGAACAAGAACAAGACGCAGCATCTTACTGTTGAGAAAGGACATCTACTCCGAGGTAAAGTTCACTTATTTTTTGTGCATTCTGTTGATAGAAAAACGTAACAATTTAGGACAAAAATATGATTTTAATCTTGAATGGATCTGACCATTCTAGATGATAGATATACTTTTGGTTATGTAGTGTGTGGACATTTGCTAGTTGAACTTCTTATTCCACAATCATGGGCATTAATATGGAGTTGGTCCCCCCACTCTTAAGTTTGAGTTTATTTTTTACAGGGACAGTGTACATTAATCAACGTTTTAGTTAAATTGCCCGTTTTAGCCAGCCGGCAAATTTTCAGTCCTTGGGCAGGTTATTAAAAAACAATTACAACATCAATACAGACAAACAATGAGCAGTGAGCACATGCAGATGAACATAGGACAAGCAACACGTAGCATGCAGACAGAGCAATAGCACCAAAAGCAGCAAAACCAAGTACATTAAAGCAACAAAGTTTTCCCACACCTCACAAGCTATAGACAACATGGAAAGTGACAATAGACAGCTGGTCTGATCCTGTCCCGGCGCTCTACGAATGACTCCTTCGACCTCATGGCTTGGCTTGGTTTTTGCTCTGACATGCACTGTCAACTGTGGGACCTTATATAGACAGGTGTGTGCCTTTCCAAATCATGTCCAATCAATTGAATTTACCACAGGTGGTATCCAATCAAGTTGTAGAAACATCTCAAAGATGATCACTGGAAACAGGATGCACCTAAGCTCAATTTTGAGTCTCATAGCAAAGGGTCTGAATACTTATGTAACTGCAACATTTCAGTTTTAAATTATTTAAAAATTAGCAAACATTTCTAAAAACCTGTTTTTACTTTGTCATTATGGGGTATTGTGTGTAATCCATTTTAGAATAAGGCTGTAACGTTAAAAAAAATGTGGAAAAAGTAAATGGGTCTGAATACTTTTCGAATGCACTGTATCGTGTATCAATGTATCTTATTAAAATGATGTCTAAATACACCTATATTTCTCTTATTCCAGGGATCATGTGTTGGATAAGAGTTGCTGTCATCTGTGTTCTGATAAGCTTGGTGAAGGCTCAGAAAGAGTGCTTTAAACGTGTTGTATGGAGCGATCTACTGCACAGCTTAAACATCTTGGTAAATATCCTACACAATGGGCAAATATAATATACAACGACACATTTTAAAAATCATGCATAACCATTCCACAAAACATTTTTTGATTTCCTTTCCACATCCATGTGACAATATGCTATGTTCTGTACATCCCATCAGTGCAAAGACATCTCCCACGAGTGTGTGCATCACCACGATAAGGCCAGTCTCTGTGATCCTCAACTGATGCTCGGTCAGGTAAGAGAAACAGGTTGACATTGTCATCAAATAGTCTATCACTTTCCATGTATATGATGCTGACCTCTGTAATAAAATACGGGATCACTCAAATTCACCTGCTCCCTAGATGCCTATTAGTCTGAATCCAACTTCAATTGCTAGGTTTCATCATTGTTGTGAGCAATTAAGTTTGGATCCAGATTGATGTGTTTGATAGCCTGCTAACATAATTAAATCAGGGAGATACAGAGTTTGAAGTGCTTCTCTCTATTTTCAACAGATGGAACACAAAGAAGTAGTTCTGGCGGACATCATGAAGAAGGCTGTGACCATGTATGAGAAAAGCCCTCAGTTTGACAACTTCAGTGAACAATTGGCCATGTCGCAACATAGGCTAACATCTTGTGTGAGTGGCTACAACAAGCTTTCGCCTGTATTGCTAAGATCACATTCACGTTTTAGCTTTCCACGTGTGTTTTTTTATTTACTTCTAACTCATATGTATTCCGACCATAGGCAGTGACACAACTCCATTCAAATGCTGACCATGAGCCAGTGACTGCATGCTTTAACAAACTGGAGAATTTACTCCATCACAAAAAGGTCAGTGTCACAAAATTACAAGTGATACGAGGGTGTTGGGTAGACTGAATGTGATGACAACGTGCAGTAAGCTGATTATAAACTGTTATCTCTTATTCAGGCTCATCTACAGTGTGCTTGGAAGATTATCCACATCACAGTCAGAGAAATCCTTCAGAGATTTGAGAAACGCACCGTCAGAGGACTACGACGAAGAAGATGATTGAATCAAATTGTTCATTACATCAACATTTAATTTTTTTTTGCTTTGTATTTTAATGAATTTGTATTGTTTTATTGTGGGAAATACATGTGTTAGGGCCTGTTTATGAAATAAAAATACGTGGATTTAAATGTTGGAGGTTGGCAATCGTTTATTGGAATGTGTTATGAAATTGTAACTTATGTTTTTGATATTCTTGTTAGTTTGTGCATTGGGCCACCAGATGGCGACAATTCATATTGGCCAAATATCCCACTAGAGGGTGCAAATATCTTGCCAAATTCATCACATATATTTTTTTATAGTGGCATAAATGTTGTCTTACTTTATAAAGAATAATATGAAATATCAGAATGGCAGTTTAAACTGGTCAGTGTGGAAATACGAGGCTTCATTCCAAACTGCAAAGCCACCCTGATGGACTGCATCACATAGATCTACCTTTCTATGACAGGTTTGGGGGCACCACTACAAATAAATAACACACACGAACAAACGCACGCACACACACACACACACACTAGGTAGAGATAATGTGAGAGAATGTGTGTTCCCACTGTAAAAAGTAAATGAGGATCAATGTACTGCTCCATACTCCCTATAAACGTGAATTTACCTACACACGAGACAGAGGGAGGGAGAGAGAAAGAGAGAGAAAGAGGCTCCCAAGTGGTGCAGCCGGGAAGGGTTTCCTCTCTACACCCACACATAAACAGCTCGCAAGTGCTTGTAGTGCCAGTTGCAGTTTGACAAAATATTCACACCATTTTAGGAGAAAGGAAATTTACTGAGATAAAATTGCACAATATCTTAGTACTATATGCATTTCTGTGTAACATTTGACCTCTGTCACCATCAAAGTAGATATGTTGTCAATAAACTCAGGGGTTATGGATTTTAAAAAAAATATACAGATCAATACTTGGTTTACTATTGTATAGCAGTATCAAAGTCCCTTGAAGAATACACTGATTTCTGCAAGCCCAACAGGTGTGGTATCCCAGAAACCGCATCTCTTTGGTATAAAAGTACCATGGACTCGCAACGAAGGGCATCACAAAACCCCCATCTATATCAGGGAACAAGAACAAGACGCAGATTCTTACTGATGAGAAAGGACATCTACTCCGAGGTAAAGTTCACTTATTTTTTGTGCATTCTGTTGTTTGAAAAACGTAACATTTTAGGACAAAATTATTATATTCTTGAATGGATCTGACCATTCTGGATGATAGATGCACTACATAACCAAAAGTATGTGGACACGTGCTCGTTGAACATCTCATTCCAAAATCATGGGCATTAATAGAGCAATTGGCCATGTCGCAACATAGGCTAACATCTTGTGTGAGTGGCTAAAACAAGCTTTCACCTGTATTGCTAATATCATATTCACATTTTAGTTTTCCACGTGTGTTTTTTTATTTACTTCTAACTCATATTTATTCCGACCATAGGCAGTGGCACAACTCCATTCAAATGCTGACCATGAGCCAGTGACTGCATGCTTTAACAAACTGGAGAATTTACTCCATCACAAAAGGGGAAATACATGCCTTAGGGCCTATTTATCAAGTAAAAATACATGGATTTAAATGTTGGAGGTAGGCAATCATTTATTGGAGTTTGTTATGAAACTGTAACTTTTATGTTCTTTGATATCCTTGTTAGTTTGTGCATTGGGCCACCAGATGGCGACAATGTATTTCGAACAAACATCCCACTAGAGGGTGCAAATATTTTGCCAAATTTATCACATACATTTTTTTTATAGTGGCATGAATGTTGTCTTACTTTATATAGAATAATATACAATATCAGAATGGCAGTTTAAACTGGTCAGTGTGGAAATATGAGGCTTCATTCCAAACTGCAAAGCCACCCTGATGGAATGCAATCACATAGATCTACCTTTCTATGACGGGTGCACCACTACAAATAAATAACACACACGCACGCACGCACACACGCACGCACACGCACACACACACACACACACAAAAACACACACACACACACACACACACACACACACCCAAAACACACACACACACACACACACACACACACACACACACACACACACACACACACACACACACACACACACACACACACACACACCCAAAACACACACAAAGCACACACACACACACACACACACACACAACACACACACACACACACACACACACACACACCCAAACACACACACACACACACACACACACACACACACACACACACACACACACACACACACACACACACACAAACACACACACACACACACACACACGCGCGCGGAGAAAGACAGAGAGAGATAGAGAGCGAGTCAGGCAATCTGAATGTAAATATCAGTGGTAGCTTTTAAATATGAAAGCATCTCAGGTATCTGCAGAGTAGGTCGATTTTTTTTGCACAACAGTTTTGAGTTTTCAATAACATAGATCCTATACACTGCACCGAACTCATGAAGTGTCCTGTCTTTTATGGTCAGCCTTTATGCATTCAATGTTAGCAGCCATTAAAATGTGATTAGGCCTATTCAATGTACTGCCACATACAGTGGTTTTACAGTCAGGTTGGCCTACTCGTGTACTGCTCATAGGTACCTCCCATTCCATCACCTAATCTGCCCACCCACAAGTCTCCGATTGGTCCAAATACGGAAAGGTCTACGTGAAGCGAAAGTTCATTTGCTGACGATTATGTCAATTTATCGCCAACTTGTACTCTATGCAAATCGCTTACTAGAGTACATGCGGAACAGACAGTGGGAGAATAGCGGGCACGGGAAGGAAGAGAGGAAAGGGGGGTGGACAGCAATTTTAGCCCTCCATCAGCGGCACAATTTATACTGTTTTAAATATAACTGTACAACTACCAATTTATTCATAAGAAGAAGTGAAAGCCGCCAAAATGGCACAGCCAGACAACCAAAGCAAGAGGTTCTTTGAGAGTCTGTCGGGAGCAGGGAAATCCATCGCAGTGCTGACTAGCGGAGGGGATGCTCAAGGTACTGTGACAGATGACAGCGCAAGAGATTGTATGCTATGACATTGTATCAGTGGAGAGGCCCGTAGAGGGCGGAAAGCACCAATTTGAACTGAAAAGAAACACATTGTTACATCGTATATTGAATCAACTAGCCTTGATACCATGTTTCAATAAAAATAGCAATTCTTTGAAGTAATGTTACAGTAGCAGATATCACAGGCGCATTTAGCATTTCGGTGGTTAGCTAGCTCTGATTACCCACATATGGATGGAGCATTTTCTCACCACTAGGCTAGCTGCAGGCTCCCGTCAAGGTGAAACACAAATGCCGACATAGCCAAATAGCTCGACGTTTATTCGATTATCAGGCCAATCATCTGATTTGTATTGATTTTCCACAACATTAACAAAAACGATGACACCGGTCGAAGTGTGGAGAGAGGAGAGGTGATTTAATTTTTCGAATTCTTGCCACTGCATTGCGGAGTTTCGTTCTGTTCGTGTGATCACGTATTGTAGCATTTGTCCTTTAATAATACTGGTATGCTTCATAGTAATATGCCACATTATAACATCGGGTTGATAAAGGAATTAGTGAGGATGAATGTTCACGACGACTCCTCCCAACCAGGAAGTCACTAAAAACGATAGTGTTCATGCTGCTATCTTCATCATTTTGAAATGTAATACACGTCTGTCTCTGAAAAGCAGACGTTCACTATTATGGTTATTATAAACGAGAATGTAATTGAAATAAGTTATGGGACTGCTATAAGCTTCAGGGATGCCCTAGCCCGTGTGTTGCCTACGTGAGGACCTGCAGGCAGCGTCAGAGGGAACCCATTGTCGTATGCTGCCTACTGTCACTTTATGAATGTGACTTGTGCCTTAGTCAAAATAGGGCCATACCAGCTGTACTGTAATTATTTCAGCAAGTGTACATGCTTTTCAAAAGAGGAATAAGCAGTGGGAATCAGCTCAAACGACTTGATTGAATCATAGAGAAAGCAGAACCGCTTTCAAGATTTCTGCAGTAGGCCTTTCCTCAAAATATAACTTTATTACAATAGGTCTACTGCAGCAATATTGACTTATGAGCCATGGTTGGAAGCCTATCTATATTCCACATGGTCCATCACATTGCACTGCAGTATCTATTTGAAATGCACTTGCCCACACACCCCTACAATGATGACAAAATGCTCTTACCCACTGCAGGATACAATATGATGGTCATCACTGTAAAAATTGTCCCTGTAAATGTACAGCATTATATTGGCGGCAGAGTTGCCAGTTAAATACTGTAGTTTTGCTGTAAAATGTTTTACAATGAGAAAAAAATGTTTTATACAATACAGCACTATCTATCTATACAGTATATACCAAATATGTATGAACCACCTCCACTTCTAGAAACCTTAACGACTTCCAAAACAGACCAAGGACATGGCAAATACTCAACCATTCAATGTTTGAGACTTGCTGCCACTCCAATCTGCCCCCTTTACACATTTAATTGTTGGGGCACTACTACCACATATCAGTGACATTGGTAGCCTCTTAAAAGGCATGCCTCAAAATATGTCAATAAGTCAGAAACAATACCATGCACTCACTAGTGGTCAAAAGGTTTTTGGCACTCCAAAACTATGGTAAGGTACTGTATTCTGTGGGGTGGAATTACAGTACCATTTGAAATACAGTACTTCTTTAAAGGAATCTACTGTTAAACCAATGTGTAATTGGGATTTACAGTATGATTTACAATGTATGCCTAAAATCACCCAGAGTGCATGGTATTTACGGTAATTTACTGTAAATAATTAATATGGTATGTTGCTGTTCGTTTTATTGTATAATACTGTAAAAACAACATGTTTTAATAGTGTAGAAAGAAAAAATGATGCGCTGGTGTCACGATCGTCGTATGGAGTAGACCAAGGCGCAGCGTAAGATGAATACATACTTTTAATGAAGACGAAGAACACTTAACTATACAAAACAACAACCCGAACGTGAAGCTATAATAATACTAGTGCAGACACAGGCAACTAGACAGACAATAACCCACGAAATTCCCAAAGAAGATGGCTGCCTAAATATGGTTCCAAATCAGAGACAACGATAAACACCTGCCTCTAATTGAGAACCAATCTAGGCAACCATAGACGTATATAAACACCTAGATGGTAAACAACCCCATAAACCTACAAAACCACTAGACAGTACAAAAAACACATACATCACCCATATCACCCACACCCTGACCTAACCAAAACAATAAAGAGACCAAAGAATACTCAGGTCAGGGTGTGACAGCTGGTAATATGGGTAATATCTTCTTAGGGAACTGGTCTGTCTGCCCAATATAAAGGATCAAATCTGGCAGAGGAATAAAAATAGCATAAATAGGAAAGTATACCAGTTTAATTTGAGGACCAGGATGTGGACAACTGCCATACAGATTGCAAAATAGTTGGGAAGAGTTTTTTGATGTACCGATTCCATGGTACAGAGTGTGTGAGTTTATATTTTTAAAAACAACGCAAGATTCAAGACTAAAATTATTATATAGAATCCTTGACACCAACAAAATGTTGAATATTTGGGGCATAAAATCATTGAAGCTCTGCAGATTTTGTTGATTCACATTTTTAGGCCTGGTGGTAGATTGGTCAACGTGCCCTTGAGCAGGGCATTGACCTTGGATAGTTCTGTGTGTCGCTCTGAATGGGAGTCTGTTGGATAACTGGTATGATGTAGTTGTTGAGCTGCTTCACTGCAAGTATATTGTATGTTTTGAATATTCACTAAAAAAATATATAGAATAAAAAAATATATTTTTAACCGTTTGGGCAAGAAACAAGCCATTTGCTCTGTATAAATGGTGCAAACCTAACAGTCACGAGTCTGCGCTTTATTCACGGTGGCTACTGTACCCAGAGGCTACGGTAGAGCGAAGCCTAATCATTACAATTATTATCTGCGTGATTATTTTTTTCTTCATTTTTTTGTCGTTGTTGCTAATAATCTGAGCTTTATGCGTCTCTCCCGGCAGCATTAGGTTTGTGCCTGAAACGGAACATTTGAATCTACATTAGGTATACTGTAAAGAAATACTGAAATTCTGTTATTTATTCCAATTAATATCAGACATTTGAGTATTTTACCCATAATGAATTTTACTGTGCATTCTACAGTGTTTTAATATTGAAAAGTCTTACAGTGCAGTCAAGATGCCTTTGACTCAGCCAGGAATGGCCAGGATTACACTGATCGATCCCCTGTGGGAGGCTTTATAATGCCAAGGCAATGTTGTCTGCCTCACTGAGCTGCAGGGTTCACTGTAGCTGCAGGCCTTACTGCTCATCCTCTGTTAGGCCCCAAACATAAGTCTTGGGCCTCAGAAAGTACAACTACTGTAGTACTCATCTGGAGGATCAGAGAGCATTCAGGCCGACTGAAAACAACAACAAGAATGTCAGCTTCAGAAAGAAGTCCCACTGGGCACAGATGCCAGTTGATTTGAATTCGGTTGAGTTGTCAACTAAATGTGAAATCAACAAAACATTTCAAAATATCATTGGAGTTAGATTAAATGTTGGGAGAAAAAAAGTAAACAGTCCCTTACATTGATTACTTTTTGCAAATCCGTTTTGGACGTTGATTCAACGTCATCACATTACATTTTTGTTGTTGTTGAAATGACATGGGAACAACGTTGATTCAACCTGTTTGTGCCCAGTGGGATGAGTCCGTCAGACTTATAGCTTACAATACCCATATGTTCTCTCTGGCTCTGCCGCACTCATAATCAGATCGTTTACAAGAGGTAATACGAATATAACGATGCTATTCATATTCATGTAGTTACGCCAACAGAACAGCGATGATCACTTGACTTGTAAAGTGGCATCTGATGATCCCTTTATGATGATTATGGATGAAGAACTATGGATTTGTCATTATGTAATAGCTTTTATAACACACTCAATGTAGGCTCGGCCCTATGAGGTTCATTTAGAGAAGTCTGTACCAGTTCTTATTATTCTTTTCTCCCCTGCTTTCTTTCTTTCTTTCATATCCTCCTGATGGTCAATCTCAGAAGTGTGTTGCTTAGTAACAGCTTAGCCTAGCAACTATTACACTGTGAAACCAAACGTTTATCAGTTTGTTTATAAACGCCTTGGCCTCGTCAGCCAAGTTCCACGGATCTGCCTGGTCTAAAGCACACAAATCATTATTCCTACTGTCTAAGAAGCGACAGTTGGTTAACCTGACATTAGAATTGTAGGCACAGAACACCATCTTTACAATTCTCTCCAAGGCAACTGAACATGGCAGTGGGAGACTGGGAGTCCTGCAGTGGAAGCGGACTGCACAGTGTTGGTATTTTTTTGGAAGCGAGGCTCTTTCTTATGGTGATAAAAGATTCAGACTTCGGCCTGAAAGGGGGCATGACATTACATGTTGAGCTATTCACCACTTACGTTCATAAGTGTATGCACAGGACTCATGTGCTTTGGCCATATGTTCTCTTGTTGATTTAATTAGACTATGTCGGACCCATCGCTACAGGAGTCTTAAAGCAGTATTCAAATGTTGTTATTTAAAAATGCCTTATTCAAGTGAGTTTTCTGTTGGCCAGGAATGAATGCTGCTGTCCGGGCAGTCGTTCGAATGGGAATCTATGTGGGAGCCAAAGTTTACTTCATTCGCGAGGTGAGTCTAGACACTCTGTACACACAGCACTACTTTACAAACAATAAATATCCTTCCTTACCCAAGGATACGTCAACAGGTGGGACTATCTGGGCAAAGCAAGACAAGGAGCACTCTGTATTTATCTTGAGTTTTATTCCCGGGACAAAACACTTTGTAAACACCTTACTGAGCTGAGTATGTTCCTACCATCCAGGGTGGTTTTGTATGTAGACAAATATAGGATGACTGATCAACATTTGGAATCTTCTCAAAATTAGCCGATTAGAGGCTACCTCCCAACATTTGACCAGCTCTTGCATCCATCATGTGGAAGCTGAATTACAAACACAAGGATACATGCCTACAGTAGGCTACAGTGCATGGCAATGTTTGTGTTACATATTCTAACATCTGGATGGGACCAGACCATCTATTTCACATATAGCCTACACGCTGACAAATGGGCCGGGTTTCGCTTTCGGTCTTATGATGATGCATATGTTGAATGAATTATGACATGTTAAGCCTCTATGCAGCTCACTTCCTGAGCAGGCCAGGGCCTAAAATGCCTGCTCATTCTGTCATTTGTGTCCATGGTGGCCTACACTTTTATATCAACGACTAAAGGCATTAGTCGATAGATCACATGTATGTTCCCTTTCGGGTCTGCTCAGGTAATCTGTTTGGCTTCCGTGTCCGTTTAAACAGGATGTGAATGCCAAAGACCTGATACACAGTAGGACATATTTGTTTTATATCTCTGTGGTTTAAATTGCGACCATTCTGGTTGCATAGGCTATGCTCCTATAAGCATTGGTAGTCTGTGCGGCCTGGAGTTTTTTCATTTGGTAGCACCAGTCTGCCTCGGAAGAATATTCACTCAGATAAACATTGAATGGCAAAATGATGTTTGTGCCATTTGGAGTAGCCTAAGCAAAGTTATTACATGTGTATCGTTTCTTGTCAGTAGGCCTAAGCAAAGTTATTACATGTGTATCGTTTCTTGTCAGTAGGCCTAAGCAAAGTTATTACATGTGTATCGTTTCTTGTCAGTAGGCCTAAGCAAAGTTATTACATGTGTGTCATTTCTTGTCAGTAGGCCTAAGCAAAGTTATTACGTGTGTATCGTTTCTTGTCAGTAGGCCTAAGCAAAGTTATTACATGTGTATCGTTTCTTGTCAGTAGGCCTAAGCAAAGTTATTACATGTGTGTCATTTCTTGTCAGTAGGCCTAAGCAAAGTTATTACATGTGTATCGTTTCTTGTCAGTAGGCCTAAGCAAAGTTATTACATGTGTGTCATTTCTTGTCAGTAGGCCTAAGCAAAGTTATTACATGTGTACCGTTTCTTGTCAGTAGGCCTAAGCAAAGTTATTACATGTGTATCGTTTCTTGTCAGTAGGCCTATGCTCTGGTTGTTGTTACATTTGTTGAATTATTTGATAAAGTTGGTGCATTGTATCATTTCAACTCACCTGTGAGGGTAAACAGGAAATTCAGCAACTCTTGTAGGACAGTATAAGTTCAAAGTCAAGTTGACAACTTGACAGTGGAAGTTTTACAGGTAAAGAAAAATGAAGGAGGCTTTTATATATTTGAAAATGTCCTCCTATGGGTTCGGGGACCAATTAAAAAAGGTAATTCAAGCAAAACATGATGTGATTGCTAAATTAATTCCAAAAATCGGACTTAACTTGAAATCACAAAACGTATTGCTACCAATGCTACCCAGTGCTACCAATACATTTTTTTTTAGAGCACTGCTTAGTCTTTGTAACGAGTTTCCTCCTCTTCTTCCGAAGAGGAGAGGCGAAACGGATCAGAGGACCAATACGCGGCGTGGTAATTTTCCATGGTACTTTTTAATGCTATAAGGTACACATGAACAAAACTAACAAAACAAGAAATGTGAAACTCAAAACAGTCCTATCTGGTGCACACACAGAGACAGGAAACAATCACCCACAAACACACAGTGAAACCCAGGCCACCTAAGTATGATTCTCAATCAGAGACAACTAATGACACCTGCCTCTGATTGAGAACCATACTAGGCCGAAACATAGAAATTCCCAAAACCTAGACAAACAAACATAGACTGCCCACCCAACTCACGCCCTGACCATACTAACTAAACACAAAACACAGAAAATAAAGGTCAGAACGTGACAGTCTTGGGCTTGGACATTTCTAATTTGATTCTGTGCAAGGAAACACGTGACGATAATGATTGATATACAAGCTGCATGCCAGTCCAGATATTACACATAGTGGGGGGTTGTTAAGCCTAGGAAGTGTGTGTGCCTGTGCGTGTGTGTGCGTGCGTACTTCGTGACATCTGTGTTGTATCTACAGGGATATCAGGGTATGGTAGATGGTGGAGAAGAGAACATAAAGGAGGCATCATGGGAAAGTGTCTCCAGCATGTTACAAATGGTGAGTACTGTACCATCCATGTAGGACAGAAGTAGATGACCACACACTGAATCACAGTAGCCTATTTACAAAACCAGTAGACATAGACAGAGCTATAATTGATTGGTGTGAGTAGGCATCTTGCATCTGCGCTGTATTTTACATGCACTTCAATGTTTGTGTAATGCCACCATGCCAGGGTGGCACTGTCATTGGCAGTGCCCGGTGCAAGGAGTTCCGGTCCCACGAGGGGCGTCTGAAGGCAGCCCACAACCTGGTGCAGCGTGGCATCACCAACCTGTGTGTGATCGGAGGGGACGGCAGCCTGACTGGGGCCAACCTCTTCAGAGAGGAGTGGAGCGGACTGCTGGAGGAACTGGTCCAGCAGGGTGGGGAATGGGGCTGGTTTTGTTTCTACCGGGGACAGGAGAGGGGTTAGGGATCGAAGATTTGGAAAGATTGCAAGGTGGGGACTGGCACTTCAAGCGGGGACAGGAGAGAAGTACGAGAGAAAGGGATTGCAGAGAGAAAAGTGTACTGCAGAAGGGTTTGTTTGCTGCCGGGACAGACAGGAGCATGATGTAGGGGTCATTGAAAGAGAGCTTAGAGAAAGGTATGGGGCTGTAAAAGAGAGAGGTCATACTGACAGGGTGACATCTTGACACTGAAAAGAAGTGGAAATGTCAAGATTGGTGTTGCGGTAAGCTGAACAGTCTTAAAAGTGTATTTGCAGATGAGGTAATCCATTGTGAGCTTGCTGCTAGAACAGGATAATAAATCCCCAAATGTTTTTCATCTGAAAGGATTTGTCTGGGAAGACAAAAACTCTGTCCTCTGACATGGTTTTTATTTGAGAATGAATTGGTCTTAGTTTCTCATTGTGTACCCGTGTTGGATGTTTCGTATCCTCACTTAGAATGAAGGTCCAATGTCAAGTTAACCTTTCTGCTAAGAAGTTATGGCAAATCACACCTCACATTGAGGAGTCAGGGATCTTGGAATAAATTGCTTTCCTTTATTTCAATCTTAGTCACAAAAGTATAATTGCATTGTTCTTAAACTTTGCCACAGGGTTGATTGATGAAGATGCTGTCCAGAAGTATTCAGCCCTGCACATCGTCGGGATGGTGGGGTCTATCGACAATGACTTCTGTGGCACCGACATGACAATCGGGACGGACTCTGCCCTGCACAGGATCATAGAGGTGGTGGATGCAATCATGACCACCGCACAGAGGTTAGCAATAGTAGCTTTAGCAAATGTTGTTTGGGTTTTTACTTTGTCTGTGAGCATATGATTCTCTCAAATGTCATCTTCTCACTCGCTCATCTCTCTTTCAGCCACCAGAGGACATTTGTGCTGGAGGTCATGGGCAGGCATTGTGGGTAAGACAGACACAGACTTTTAAACGTATTTAAAAACGGATATGCTAACACACCTTATGTGTGACCTTGTGTGTGAGTTCAGATCCGTCCTGTGGGGCCGATGGGTGCTGTTGTCTGACTTGTGTGTGTGTCTGTGTGTCCGTCTTCAGATACCTGGCTTTAGTGAGTGCCCTGGCGTGTGGTGCTGACTGGGTGCTGTTGTCTGACTTGTGTGTGCGTCTTTGTGTGTCTGTGTGTGCGTCTCCAGATACCTGGCTTCAGTGAGTGCCCTGGCGTGTGGTGCTGACTGGGTGCTGTTGTCTGACTTGTGTGTGCGTCTTTGTGTGTCTGTGTGTGCGTCTCCAGATACCTGGCTTTAGTGAGTGCCCTGGCGTGTGGTGCTGACTGGGTGCTGTTGTCTGACTTGTGTGTGCGTCTTTGTGTGTCTGTGTGTGCGTCTCCAGATACCTGGCTTTAGTGAGTGCCCTGGCGTGTGGTGCTGACTGGGTGCTGTTGTCTGACTTGTGTGTGCGTCTCCAGATACCTGGCTTTAGTGAGTGCCCTGGCGTGTGGTGCTGACTGGGTGCTGTTGTCTGACTTGTGTGTGCGTCTCCAGATACCTGGCTTTAGTGAGTGCCCTGGCGTGTGGTGCTGACTGGGTGCTGTTGTCTGACTTGTGTGTGCGTCTCCAGATACCTGGCTTTAGTGAGTGCCCTGGCGTGTGGTGCTGACTGGGTGCTGATTCCTGAGATGCCCCCTGAGGACGGCTGGGAGGAGAAGATGTGTCAGAAGCTATCTGCGGTAACGTATTAACCCTTTAACCTCACAACACTTACTCACTGTAATAATTAATGCTTGTTCACTATCCAGTTCACTCTTTCGTTGTTGTTTATATTGAACAATTTAGAAATAAATGGTTACTTTTAGAATAAAATGAAGCTAGCCTAACCAAGAATGGGAACAAGTTCAGTTCAATGTCACATGAAGCTAACATTGCGATAAGATCTGATCTGCAATTATTTGGTCTGATCTGTAGTTATTTGATCTGATCTGTAGTTATTTGATCTGATCTGCAGTTATTTGAGCTGATCTGCAGTTATTTGGTCATGTTACGGTCATTTACCTGTGTGTTATTGTGCTGTTTTCTGTTTGGAAATAAAATGTTATGGTCCAGACTCGCTCCAGGGGTTCAAGGTTGAACATAATCATAGTGGCTGAGGGAGCCATTGACAGACATGGGAAAGCTATAACCGGTAGTGTTGTCAAGGACGTGAGTACCTTAGCGTGTTACAGGGCCAAAACCAAAAGTACGTAGGCCCAACAGTGTCAAAATAGTCCACTGGCAAACGAGCAGAGTATTATGTGTCAACACCAAGTTAGTAAATGATGTGATATTAAGGACATGTTCAAACAAAGAGATTTGTGAGCATTTTTTGGTTAATAAGCTGCCAAGAATCAACACTTGCTCTCTGGTCCATGGACAATGTTCTCACTGTCTGGCCCTCCGTCTTTTGCGAGCCCATGTCAAACCTCTGTTTTAGTTTCTGTCATGTGTCTTCCACCCCCTCATATAGAACCGGGCAGGAATGAAAAGGCTGAATATCATAATAATAGCCGAGGGGGCAATTGATTGTAACAACAAGCCCATAACGACAGACCATGTCAAGGATGTAAGTACAGCAACTCAGACCTATAGCAGACAGCTCCTGCTAGGCCTCTATCGCTACCGTGCTGCCCTTGGTGTGGCTTCACTCGCTGACTGTGCACTCTGGTTTGAATGCTCTGACGCGCGCACACACACACACACACCCTGCGGTAAGACTGCTTCCTGAGTGGCCTCAAAGTTACTTTACAGCTGATAACCTGCTTTCCCCCTCTACCTTCTTAATTTGCTGTGTGACAGCTTTTAGCAGATACGTTTTATTAACCTACTGTACATGTCTAGCCAGGCCTGTGGAACGCGTTGTAAAAGAGGTACATTTTGTACAAAACGCATCAGTACTTCCGCTGTCAAATACACTATAAATGGAAAATAATTGAGTTGCATGGTTAATCATTTTGAAAATGAAGACCTTTTATAATGTAGCACAATATGACACAGCATATTACCATTTCATTGTAGGCCCTCAGGAATTGAGGCAAAGCATTTAATCCAGCGTGTGCTTGAATGTCTTTATTTATTTATTTGTGTCACATGTTGAAAGTCAACCCTTTTTTAAGCTTGGGATCTGTGCATCTTGTAAAGACCCCACAAACATGACTGGAATACGGAGGATGGGTTGCATGTGCATTGTGTTGTCCCTTTGCTCAACTCTTCAGCTTGTGGGAGTATTTTCTCCGTGTTTAGTACAAATGTGTATGTCTAGAATATATTAGGTCAAATAATATCTGATAGTTTACTTGCAGTACGTAAAGATACAACAATACTTGTTTCAGTATTTAGCCCAGTATTAGAGCTAACATTTGCATGAGTGTATCGCATGACCATTACACCTATACCATTACTATAAGACAGACTTTAAAAGAGTGCCGTTAAAACCACCTCAATCTAGCTAAAATATGGTTCCTGTTGTCCCAGCTTGTTGTCAGATGCCTGGGGTTTGACACCCGTGTGACAATCCTGGGCCACGTCCAGAGAGGAGGAACCCCCTCTGCCTTCGACCGTATCCTGGTAGGTATTCTGACCGTATTCTGACCACATTCCTGGCCGTTACCCCACATCTGCAATCGTGTACTAGCCTGGTCCCAGATATGTTTGTGCTGTTTTGCCAACTCCCATGCTTGGCGTGACAAAATGACCATAAAAGCTGACAGGGCAG
The DNA here is from genome assembly GCF_023373465.1 of Oncorhynchus keta. Classification (NCBI taxonomy): domain Eukaryota; kingdom Metazoa; phylum Chordata; class Actinopteri; order Salmoniformes; family Salmonidae; genus Oncorhynchus; species Oncorhynchus keta. The sequence goes on along the minus strand of NC_068448.1, from coordinate 57,148,925 downwards.
TACAAACAGACCCGGGACCAGGCTAGTAGTGTACAGCAGTCCCACGAGATTAATTGTGTGGAAGACATGCACTCACTAGGCCTGGGGAGGAAACAACTGCTGCTTTTAGGCTAAGCACATTAACAGATTTGAGGACATGGCACATGTCTTGGTCTCGGCGTACTGGTCTATCATAGAGAGTGGGAGAAATCCAGGGCTGGCAAGCTCTTCCAGTTTGCCTACATCCTCTGAAATACAACAAATGAAAAGAGGAAGCAAGAGAGCATGAAAACAAGAGGGAGAGTGAGGGAAACAGAGAGAGGGACGGCGATAATCCCTGTGTGAGCTCAGGCAAAGAGGGAAGAGATGTCAGTATATGTTTAATGTGGTCCCGTTTGGCTCAGTTGCTAAGAGCATTACCCTAGCATTGCCAATGTCTTGGGTTAAATTCCAACAGGGATCACATTCTGTACATGTACTAACATGCACTCAGTGTATTGTACATTGCTCTGGAGAAACATTTCTGCCCGTGGCATCTTTCCTATCTTTATTATGTGTGGCTGTGTGTTCTCTCCAGGCCAGTCGTATGGGTGTGGAGGCTGTCATTGCTCTGTTGGAGACTACAGCGAATACACCAGCCTGTGTGGTCTCTCTGTGTGGAAACCAGGCGGTGAGACTGCCTCTCATGGAGTGTGTACAGATGGTAGGTAGACAAGAGTACTGTAGCCAGGACAAGGCAGCTTGCTACTCGCGTGCACACACACCCTCACACTCACAAACACACATGGAGGAATGAGAGAATTGCCTGATGGGAAATATAAGTGCATCAAGTGGGTGAATGATGAATGTTGTTTTGTTCTCTGAGCGAGGTGTTTTTTGGTTAATCGCTATCCAAGGCATGTGGCTGCCGGTTGCTTTCACAGAGCAGCTCTCAATGACTGCACTGCAAACCCTTCGGATCTTACCTAGATACCTACCATTAGATTGCATCGACTTCATGTCCTACTAAGGCAGGAATCACATACACATTAGAAAAAATGTATAAGTCACTCGGAATAAAAGCGTCTGCTAATTTGCATGCAAATATGAATCTGCTTTGGTTCACCAGACTCAAGAGGTGCAGAAAGCCATGGATGAGAAGAAGTTTGAAGAGGCTGTGAAGCTGCGCGGCAGGTACAGCCACGTCACCAACCACTGTAGTGGCTTTGTACAGCTACAGCCACAACCACGAGCCCAGTGTGAAATATTAGGGACAGTGACCCGTTTCTCGTGCTGATGTTAGTAGGCCTCTTAACACGTGACCTACTGGGCCACTGACACACACACACACACATACATACACAGAGAGAGCAGCAGCCAGCATGAAAGGACCTGGTCAGGCAGTAAATTAGATCACTATATTACGTCAGGGTCACCCAGTTTGGAATGATTGGAGTTCACTGAGGGACATCCCCTTCACCAGTTAGGACATTGTTTCCCCATTTACAGTATAAAAGTAGTGGTTAATGTTGAGGAGCTTGTTATTATTAGGGACAGGAGATTTTCCTGACCACCTGATCTGGCTAGGAAACACTCTGGACCCTAGTTATAACCTGAAACTACTGCCGAACCTAGAGGTGTTCCTGGTCACGTGGTCATGAATCACTCCCGGCTCCACTTATTAACAGAATGCTAGGATCAATTGAACCGGGCTGTAGGGCCCTATTCTATCATTCATTTTGGTCTCACTTAGTGCTAACGTGCCTAAGTGGATTTCTGTTCCTTTGTATTTGTGTCATATCTATATTGTAAGACATCTTTCCCTTTTTTGTCTGATTGCAGGAGTTTTGAAAACAACCTGAAGACATACAAGCTCCTGGCTCACCGTAAACTAGAATCAGAACTCCCACATGTAAGTCAATCACAGGTCATGAGTTCAACATTGTTTTATCTTTGCTCAAGTTTCCCCTCCCCATATTCCTGTAAAATCTATAACAGGAAGGATGTTTATTTTGCACACGACTTACACTCCAAGTTCATTTTCCAGTGTTGAGAATGTTTTTCATCAGTGTTGCCTCTTCTAACATGTTTGTAATGTGTCAGCGTGGTCTATCTCTGTCTGAGCTAGCAGGGGGTATGCCTATGACCTAGCCTTAACATATATGCATAGGGCCAGAAAACAATTATCTCCCTGCCCAGCTCTGTTGCCCCTTTCCCCCTTCCCAACCTAGCTCTGTTACCCCCTGCTTAAAAGTTTTATATATATATATATATATATATATATTTTTTTTTTTCAGTTGACAGTTTTGGTAATGGTGTATCCTGTTCCCCTTGTCCCTGCAGAGTAACTTCAACATTGCTGTGCTGAATGTGGGAGCCCCCGCAGCGGGCATGAACGCTGCTGTCCGCTCTGCCGTCAGGGTGGGCATCTCTGAGGGACACAAGATGTTCGCTGTCAACGATGGCTTCGAGGGATTCTATAAGGGACAGGTAATCATAAACAGACAAACAAGTTGTATTCTTATGCTCTTCTAACAATTCATAACACATATCATTTGGATTAGAAGATGCCACACAGACTCAGAGATTCACTTACAATAATGTACTCTAGATTAGCTGACAGTCCAGCTGACAGTTGAACAGCCATGTCACCTTTAGCCGTCCACTGACTCCATGGCCGTTAATGTTGAGGTGATTGATAGAGAGTACAAGCAGTAGGATGATCTGACCAGATTACTGTAAATCAATTACTTGGTCAATGATGTCACGTCCTTCTGTGGCTCAGTTGGTAGAGCATGGCGCTTGTAACGCCAGGGTAGTGGGTTCGATTCCCGGGACCACCCATACGTAGAATGTATGCACACATGACTGTAAGTCGCTTTGGATAAAAGCGTCAGCTAAATGGCATATATTATTATATTATTATATTACTTCCCCTCCCAGGTAAGAGCAGTACCATTCTGCACCAACAGGGGGCCACGTGACATGGCTGACGTGTAATACAAATACTTCACTGGAGTAGGCTTGTTTTGTGATTGTCCCCCTGTGCCATTCGTTTATAAAAGAGGATTCATTCCAATGAAAGACCATGATGTATCTTGTAAATCTAGTTCTACTGGTCTTTCCCTACTGGAACTGAACTAGAAATTCTCAGTCTCAGCTTTAGTTGGATCTAAACTCACTGCGGTAACACGAACAGTTCAGTACATGGATTTGAAGCACCTGCCCAGTAGTCCCTAGATAGCTGTATTTGACAATAATCACTGGTGAGTTTAGAATCCCCTCCTAGGTCTCTTAGACAGCTATGCACAGGTTTCTTATAGAGGGTTATGTGCAGCTACGGTTGAAGTCGGAAGTTTGCATACACTAATGTTGGAGTCATTAAAACTTGTTTTTCAACCACTCCACAAATTTCTTGTTAACAAACTATAGTTTTGGCAAGTCGGTTAGGACGACTTAGGACAAGTCGGTTAGGACGTCTACTTTATGCATGACACAAGTCATTTTCCCAACAATTGTTTTCCCAACAATTGTTTACATTATTTCATACCGCTCAGGAAGGAGACGCGTTCTGTCTCCAAGAGATGAACATACTTTGGTGCGAAAAGTGCTAATCAATCCCAGAACCACAGGAAAGGACCTTGTGAAGATGCTGGAGGAAACTGGTACAAAAGTATCTATATCCACAGTAAAAATAAGTCCTATATCGACATAACCTGAGAAAGGCCGCTCAGCAAGGAGGAATTTAGCTATTTAGCTAGCTTCGAGAGATTTGAGACTGGGATGGAGGTTCACCTTCCTTCAGGACAATGACCCGAAGGATACTGATAAAGCAAGACTCGAGTGGTTTAAGGGGAAACATTTAAATATCTTGGAATGGCCTAGTCAAAGCCCAGACCTCAATCCAATTGAGAATCTGTGGGATGACTTAAAGATTGCTGTACTCTAGCAGAACCCATCCAACTTGAAAGAGCTGGAGTAGTTTTGCCTTGAAGAATGGGCAAAAATCCCAGTGGCTAGATGTGCCAAGCTTATAGAGACATACCCCAACAGACTTGCAGCTGTAATTGCTGCAAAAGTTGGCTCTACAAAGTATTGACTTTGGGGGGTTAATAGTTATGCACGCTCAAGTTTTCAGTTTTTGTTTCACAAACAATAAATAGTGGTAGGCATGTTGTGTAAATCAATACAACACCTCTAAAAATCCATGTTAATTCCAGGTTGTAAGGCAACAAAATAGGAAGAATGCCAAGGGGGTGAATACTTTCGCAAGCAACTGTAAGGGCAATCAATACAAGTTACAGTAGGCTACAATATTTTCTCAAGCATTTCGCTACATCCAGCAACACCATCTGCTAAACGTGGATGTGACCAATAAGATGTGATTTGGTTTGTTTTGATTCTGTTTTTGTCCCTTCAGATAAAAGAGATCAAATGGGCAGATGTCGGAGGATGGACAGGGCAAGGTGGATCTCTGTTGGGAACAAAACGGTAAAGTCTCCATCCCAAATGCAAACTTATTTGATATAATATCACTCACTTGATTATAATATTATAATAGTTTATAATACAGCATTTAGAGAAGCTATATCATTTCTTCCATATAGCCAAATTTCCCCTATCAAGGTGTTTTGGTACTTCCCTTATGTGCTGCGCTTTTCTGTACGCTTACTATACAGTCAACTGTATCCTGCCCTCTATGCTTAGTGACAATAGCGGTAGGTGGATCGTTTGTCCAGATCTGCAATAGGTTAACTAGCAGTCACATCGCATAGAAAGTCATTCAAATCTGCACAAATGTTCAATATGAATCCACAAGAAAAACATAGAAGAGTAGCTGATAGGCAGCAGAGAGGCTGGTGCGTCATTGCGCATGAAAGAACAGTAAACACATGAGACACACAGCTGAAAAAGCTCCCGTATTGATCTTGCTTAGGCCATACACATTTCATTTGATATGTAACGGATGCCCCTCTTCACATTTCTCAAAATAGTAAAAAAAAATGTTTTTTAAATGACATTTTTATGAAAGTATTTTTTTTAAACAATTATTTGATGTGCATGCAGTTGGGGTTTGGTTATATCCCGTGAATCGAATGATGGGAATCAAAATAATACATTGTGAAATGCAAACAGTAAAAACAAATATTGGGGGCTGTAGCCTTCCTTTTGAATTGTTGCTGTAAACCTCAATTTGTATATACTTTAATTTGATTTAGACATTCTGTTTATCGGACATTGCAAGTCAATAGATGCTAGTAATCAGCCTGTATTGTTTTTATTTTCTTCCTGACTGTTATACGGTGGAATCTGTTATACAGTGAAATAAATGTGTATGGGACAATATAATTAACCTACCTAGACTAGCCTACCACACTACAATGCAATTAATATTTGTACAATTATTGTTTTGAGTATTTATTTTGAGTACAATTCTACTCTAGGCTGTAAACTGCAGTGAAAATGTAATTTGAATAATGGCACAAAAGCTCTGTTATTTAAATGTTTACTTCCATTCATTCCATTTGGAACCGTTGTGGGTCTACTCTCAACAGATTATTCAGCCCAGAAAGACACAGTACAGGACAATCGGTCTGTATTTTTACTTCTGATATGGATGCGCTGTCTGTTGCCCATCATCATTCTTCCAAGTTGTCCTGAGTCCTCACAGGCCTATCTATGCGCACCGCAGGCCCAGTTATTCAGGAAAGCTTAACAAGCGTTCTGCTTCCTTTCCGATCCGAGCGGCTGTTCCTCGACCTAGAACCTAATGTTTCAATATAGCCTAAATATTTGTCATTTAAAGCTGCAATATGTAACTTTTTTGGGCGAACCGACCAAATTCACATAGAAATATGAGTTATATATATGTCATTTGCATTGAAAGCAATTCTAAGAAGCGCTAGATATGTTCAATGTGCGCTATTTCTATGCCTCCCGTGTTTTAAGTTTAGTTTGTGCGTCTTTTGGTTTTGTACACCAGCTTCAAACAGCCGAAAATACAATTTGTTTGCGTTTTGGAAAATATATTTCACAGCAGTTTAGATGGTACAATGATTATCTACACTATACTTGCTTGTTTTGTCACAAACTGGAATTAGACAAACTATTACAACTTTAGCAACCAGGAAACGGCTGAGCGATTTCTGCATAGCACATCTTTAACTTTTAAAATGTAGGACTTTTTTTTGTGTGGCATAAACGCAACCAGTCATAATGTTTCAAGCTGGTGAGGCTACTTCAAAAGTCTCCTGTAGACTACCGGCGCACATTAGACTCCGTTCTAATATCATTTCTGCATCCAAACTGCACACCGGCCATTCGATGAATGGAAAGAAACATCTGTTACAAAACACCAAAAAGTTTAATAACATTCAGAGTTTGCCAAGCCTTTGATACTGAGTAGAGAGGTATGTATTTTCTGTAAGTCGAGATTGTCATACTGCATTTGATTGTGGTGTTGAAAATACAAACTGTGATGAAGCGCTCAGAGTCGGTAATCGGTTTGCAGTTTATGCGTTGCTTATTGGTTGTGTGTGGTGCATTGGCACAGAAACCCGCTGGTGGAAAATCATTGCATTTATTTTATGTCATTATAAATATAGCATCAAAATGTAGAAAAACGGATTCCCCCTAGCTGATTATTGTCTGCAGCCAGCTCTGATCGTAGTGTAATGAGCCGGGCAGGAAAAGTGAACTCGACTGTGGTGGTCAGTGAACCCTCGACCTTCTGGCCCGTAGCCCAGGGTGGCATCGACTGTGCCTCAAAACCATGCTGAAGTGCAATATTTTTTTTACAGTACACAGGTAGGGTCTCCTCCCCACCCCACACACTAAATGTAAAACTGTCTAACTCTTCTGTTGCTTTATCCTATTTTCTTTTTTCAGAACTCTCCCTGCAAAGCATGTTGAAAAAATTGCTGAGCAGATGCGAGCACATAACATAAATGCATTGTTAGTTATCGGAGGATTCGAGGTATGTTGACGCCTGTTGTTTTTGCTATATAGTAGATATTATTATTTCATGAATTTCGAGCTTTGTGTTAGATTTGATTTTTTTTCCACATTTTTCATGTATTTTACAATATATACAGTACCAGTCAAACGTTTGGACACACCTACTCATTCAAGAGTTTCTTTATTTGCATTATTTTCTACGTTGTAGAATAATCTTGAAGACATCAAAACTATGAAATAACACATATGGAATCATGTAGTAACCAAAAAAGTGTTAAACGAATCAAAATATATTTTAAATTTGAGATTCTTCAAAGTAGCCACCCTTTGCCTTGATAACAGCTTTGCATACTCTTGGCATTCTCTCAAGCAGCTTCATGAGGTAGTCACCAGGAATGCATTTCAATTAACCGATGTGCCTTGTTAAAAGTACATTTGTGGAATTTCTTTCCTTAACCTCTTACCTCCACCCGACACGCAGGCGTCCCATCTAGACATCTGGAAATGCAAATGCGCTTCGCTAAATGCTAATAGCACTCGTTAAAACTCAAACGTTCATTAAAACACACATGCAGGGTACTGAATTAAAGCTACACTCGTTGTGAATCCAGCCAACAAGTCAGATTTTTTAAATGCTTTTTGGCGAAAGCATGAGAAGCTATTATCTGATAGCATATAACACCCCTAAAGACCCGCAGGGGACGTAAACAAAATAATTAGCATAGTCGGCGCTACACAAAATGCAGAAATAAAATATAAAACATTCATTACCTTTTGACGATCTTCTTTGTTGGCACTCCTAGATGTCCCATAAACATCACTATTGGGTCTTTTTTTCCAATTAAATCGGTTCATATATAGCCTAGATATCGATCTATGAAGACTGTGTGATCAAGGGAAAAAACTGTGTTTTTGTGTTGTGACAAGGTAAGGGTGGTATACAGAAGATAGCCCTATTTGGTTAAAGACCAAGTTCATACTATGGAAAGAACTGCTCAAATAAGCAAAGAGAAATGACAGTCCATCATTACTTTAAGACATCAAGGTCAGTTAATCCGGAAAATTTTGAGAACTTTTAAAGTTTCTTCAAGTGCAAGTTGCAAAAACCACCAAGCGCTATGAGGAAACTGGCTCTCATGAGGACCGCCATAGGAAAGCAAGACCCAGAGTTACCTCTGCTGCAGAGGGAAAGTTTATTAGAGTTACTTGACATGCACCTCAGATTGCAGCCCAAATAAATGCTTCACAGAGTTTAAGTAACACACATCTCAGCATCAACTGTTCAGAGGAGACTGCGTGAATCAGGCTTTCATGGTCGAATTGCTGCAAAGAAACCACTACTAAAGGACACCAACAAGAAGAAGAGACATGCTTGGGCCAAGAAACACAAGCAATTGACATTAGACCAGTGGAATTCTGTCCTTTGGTCTGATGAATCCAAATTGGAGATTTTTGGTTCCAGCCGCAGTATCTTTGTGAGACGCAGAGTAGGTGAACGGATGATCTCCACATGTGTGGTTCCCACCGTGAAGCATGGAGGAGGAGGTGTGATGGTGTGGGGGTGTATTGCTGGTGACACTGTCAGTGATTTATTTAGAAATCAATGCACACTTAACCAGCATTGCTACCACAGCATTCTGCAGCTATACGCCATCCCATCTGGTTATCCCATCTGGTTTGCGCTATCATTTGTATTTCAACAGGACAATGACCCAACACACCTCCAGGCTGTGTAAGGGCTATTTGACCAAGAATGAGAGCTATGGAGTGCTGCATCAGATTACTTGGCCTCCACAATCACCTGACCTAAACCCAATTGAGATGGTTTGGGATAAATTGGACCATAGAGTGAAGGAAAAGCAGCCAACATGTGCTCAGCATATGTGGGAACTACTTCAAGACTGCTGGAAAAGCATTCCTCGTGAAGCTGATTGAGAGAATGCCAAGGGTGTGCAAAGCTGTCATCAATACAAAGGGTGACTACTTTGAAAAATATTAAATATATTTAGATTTTTTTGGTTACTACATGATTCCATATGTGTTATTTCATAGTGTTGATGTCTTCACTATTCTACAATGATGTAAAAAATAAAGAAAAACCCTTGAATGAGTAGGTGTGTCCAAACTTTCGACTGGTACTCTGTATTTGTAATTAAATTCATGATTCAAATGAATCATTCACATGTATTATACTGTAGATGTAAAGTATTAATATGTATATATAACTAATATATAACTTTGTAATGTTTATTGTGTGAGTTCATCATAGAAAACATTGTTATGTTGATTTTGCCAACCCTTTCCATCAATCTGCTTCTTTGTAGCGTTGGCTCGTACCCACCTGCTTTAATGCATAGCCATGCACATTATTTGGTACTTGTTGTTGCATCAAGTGCATAAGTAAATGAATAATCAGTTCAATTTAAGAATTCGAAAAAAACAGTTGGTTCATTGTTCAGTTTTTGATTTCAGTTCAAAACCTAGAATAGATCCTTTAGTTGAGGCATTGAAAACATTCAAATGAATAGTGAACCAATGGTCTGAAACTTAAAAGATAAGTGATAATTTGGTCCCACTGGAAAACACAGAATGCACATTAAGTCACACGTCATTTCACGCACACCTGTGCACTAGGCTCACCAGCTTTCTATATATGTGTATGTAAGAGTGTGTTCAATTGAGTTTGTGTGTGTGTGCCTGTGCGCGTGTATGCACACATGTGTAGGAACACTGTGTGTGTATGTCTGGAGTGGTACCTGTCTGTTTCACGCTGCTGTCCGTTGTGATAGACTTGGCTCTCCCCTTGGCATCCTTTCATGTCTCCTCCTCCCTGACTGTCAGTCTGCTTTATCAGCACCATCTCGTAACTAAAACCCCTGGCTCTGGCTCTGCCCTGCAGGCCTACCTGGGACTCATGGAATTGTTAGAAGCCCGTGGGAAATATGACGAGTTCTGTGTGCCCATGGTCATGGTGCCAGCCACTGTCTCCAACAATGTGCCGGGTTCAGACCTCAGCATTGGCGCTGACACAGCTCTGAACGCCATCACTGATGTAAGCGAGGCTGGGAAAAAAAGAGATAGCCACACCTACTTCCTGGTAGGCTCAGCCAATCACATAAAGGGGCAACGCTGACCTGGACCAACCCCCTCGGCCTTCCATTTACCAGCATCAGCCAATCAGCTATCACGATCAGCTATCCTGGCCAACATTTGCATTGATACAGTTGACAGGGCAAAAGGTTTTGGACCTGAATAGGAAAATGTTTTATTTTATCTACTGTACTAAATTTGACTAAATGTAACAATTGATTCAATAACACCGTTTCTGAAATTAACAACCATGCAGTGAATGTTGGCTAAATATTTCCCTCAGTTTATAACTAACAGATAAACATTCATTACACATAGTTTGAATTTGAATAAACATTATTGATCCCCAGAGGGGAAATTGGATGGCTGGTAAACCAAAGCCGAGTTGTCCCTAGCACTCCCAGGTAAGTGCGTAATGACATGGAGGCATGCTTTGACCGTACCTATGTGTCGTGGTGGCCACCATGTTTGCTCCAGCCTGCCCCTTGACTGTCTGTGTACCTACCTCATTAACAAAGACCAATGGTCAACAACGTTCAGGCTTTACACTGCTTAGTGTTCAATAGAATGCTCTTTTACCCTCTAAAAGGCACAAACTAACATGCTGTAGTTGTTAGGTTGTGGTAGCTAAGTAGTTAGTAGCTGTTGAAGCTCTCACATTGATACTACGTGTGTGCTATTGCTAAGTTTGCATAAAACGTTTTTTTTTAGAACGTTCCCTTAGTAAGTGTTTTGTGTAAAGATTACAGCAAAATGGTGAACAGTTCTTTTTTTTTTTAGCACTTTTTTTAGCACACGGTTAAATACTTTAGTGATTATTCATCCACCAGAATCTAGTCCTGTTTGTTTCCTTTTTTACAAGGGTCCTTGTGAAAAAGTTACTGTACAAGAGTCATCTTTTTAAAGGATTGTATACAGCATTTAGGCACAACATCACAACGTTGTTGTATGCAGTCCAAACAGCATGTTGTGAAACGACAAGGCAGAGGTCCAGTCTGGGCTACAAGTTGACCGACATCTCTTCCTCCTTCATCTCCGTCCCCCCTCGGTCATCATCCTCATCCTCCGTTTGTGGACTTGACCCGTGCTTGTCCTGCCACCTGTGTGCCCCGCCTCCAGCCACCGTTTCTATTGGCTGAGGTACTGTAGGCAGTGTCACCAGCTGCATTGAGCTGCAGAACCCAAACAGACCTCTCTGCCTCTCCATCAGATGAATCGCTTATTTCTTCAACCCTCCAACCTCTCTACCCCCTCCTCTCACCTCCCTACCTCCTCTCCCAGCTCCTTACCTTAGCCTTTTCCTCCATCCTTCCCTCTCTCTTTCCTCCCTCCGTTCCCCACCCTCCCCCTCTCTGCCAATGGGAAGCCATAGCTGCTATCACACGGAAAGAGCCCGGAATAGCAGGGTACACTCGATCAGTGTCTCCGAGAGGTGTGTTCGACCGTCTCTCAGTCAGAAGTCTCCCCCTGGTTGTCTAATGCGTGTTGTACTACTGCCTACTGCTTCAGGCGCTTGAGTGTCTTCTGCAGCTGTATGAGGCTCGGTCCAGCTATGAGGAGTTTTGCATCCCCATGTGTATGCTGCCTGCCACCATTAGTAACAATGTGCCTGGCACTGACCTTAGTATTGGGGCAGACACAGCCCTCAATTCCATCGTGGAGGTAAGGGACAAACCCCCGCTAAGATCACACTACTTTGATGACTTATCGATTGAAATCTCTCTTCTATAGATGTTTTACCTCTGTTACAAAATATCACAACATTTAGATGTGCAATGTTTAGACAGTATCACACACTGCATGTACTGTAACATGTTTACCACTAAACAGTATATACTTTTTTTAGCCTTCTACAGGTCTACAGTCTTTTGGTGAATAGAACGTTTTAGAACGAACGGGCCTATGTGTGCTTAGTATAGCAAGCAAGCCGTGTCGTGGTATCATAACCACTCAATGACCTGCGGCAGTATCAGAATGCTTTATGGTTGTCTGCTATGAGTAGGGCGGAGTAACGCTATGATGAGGGATGTACTATCACGAAGCCTGGGCTGACGTATTCACTTCAGATATGGAAACATAGCGTGTCGTGAACAATCCAGGAATTCTCAACTTATTATGTATGAACAGAAATGAGAAAGAAAATGAGTTCACATGTTTTTAGCACCCTCTGTTGTGGCAGTAGTCTGCCTGGAATGGTGTTTTTGTTCACTTTGATCTCCCGACTAATGCTGTCGGCGTCTGTCTAACTCTGCGAGTGTGTTTGTGTGTGTCAGACATGCGACCGCATCAAGCAGTCTGCCAGCGGGACCAAGCGGCGTGTGTTCATCATTGAGACCATGGGAGGGTACTGTGGGTACCTGGCCAGTGTCGGGGGGTTGGCTGCTGGGGCGGACGCTGCCTACATCTACGAAGAACCCTTTGACATCAGGGACCTTCAGGTGAGACAAACGCACACTTAAACAAACAGGAATATATGTGCAAGTTAATTCAGAAAAACCTCTCCCAAACCTTCAACTTGAACCCTCATAGCAGTCTCATAACCATGACATACTGTAAATGGAATATGTCCTAAGCAGTTGTAACAGCTAACATCAGGTTATGACCATCTGCCTTTGCAGAGACTGTTGTTTAGGTAAGATACTCAAGTTGCAGAAGCACTGGAGTCTATTTGGCGAACAGTGCAGTATTATGGTAGAGCATGTGTAAGTGGAACAGAATGGATTTGTGCCCAATATAGATCAATGTTTTCAAGGTGCAGTTATGCTTTTTGCTGGTCAAGAGAAGGAACACTGACTCGTAGCATGTTTTGTTTCAGTCCAACGTTGAGCATCTGACAGAGAAGATGAAGGGAGCCATTCAAAGAGGATTGGTCCTCAGGTAACGCAGCAAGAGAAAAGTGTACACTTTGGGAGAAAGGAGAGATCATTGGGAGGTATCCACTCACTCACCGTCTCATTCAATCCCTCACTCACTCACTCACTCCCTCCTTCTCATTTTGGTGTGGCAGAAATGAGAACAGCAACGAGAACTACACGACAGACTTCATCTACCAGCTGTACTCTGAGGAAGGGAGAGGAGTGTTCGACTGCAGGAAGAATGTACTAGGACACATGCAGCAGGTAGGTAACCGTAGAATTCTCTGTGGTTGCGTCCAAAACAGATCCCTATTTCCTATAATGTGCACTACTTTTGAGAGGAGGAGAATATAGTAACAGCTGTTGTGATTGTTTTGAAAGGGAGGGGCACCATCTCCTTTCGACCGCAACTTTGGGACAAAGATCTCGGCCAAAGCCATGCTATGGCTCACCAAGAAAATGAACGAGACCTTCAGACAAGGTACAGTAGTAAAGACTGTAGTCATGCCAGTAGATTCCTAGTGTCCTCAGATAAGATTGTGATCGTGATGCAGCACCTTTACCTGGATCTGTCATGGAGTCCTTCAATAACTTTTTGGGTGTTTTTGGTCGTTTTGTTCACAATGCATCCATCACACAGCAGATTTCAAATTCCCTCCGGTTTCATTTGCGTATTTGTTATTTAATATAATGTGTAAGGGCTATGTTTGAACACTTTGCATGATGAAATTGCAAGTAACTATTCCATAATAAATGTGACAATTGCGCTTATACTGCACTATAAGTGCATACCACATCATGTACATTTTTTTATATTACTTATTTACTAAGTAAATAAATAGTAAAATAAGTACTATACTAGTTTCTTGATTAAGGCTAACGTTAAAACATTACATTCTTCTTTGTCTTTTGTCTTATTTGTTGTGCACATGGATGACATAAGATGAAGGTAAATGACTTCATTAATTGACTCTGGCTCCATGACCATCTATTTCATTAGATCTAGTTCCATGTCCCTTTACCCATCATGCCCTTGTAGTGTTACATGTCTCAAATAGAGTTTAGTTGGTGTTTGTAGCAGTTGGAGGTTCTGTTAAAGAAAACTAGAGCAGGTATTATATTTTGATATCATTTCTGGATCTGTGTATTTTTCTTTGGTTTGCTCTTATTCAGCACACTGTTGCAAGACTCCTAGATGTTTCCTTCTGGCAAACCTAAATTAGAACAGTATTCCCCTTTCCCATTCAAACATTATCCTAGATCCATGTAGACAGTGTAGTGACATTCCAATTGTAGGAAGTTGACTTAACCATTACCATAATAATGTACTGGAAACTTGGACCATAACTGTGAAAGTGGCATATAACCCATGGATGAGTGTTTGACTGTTGTTTTGTAGGGAGAGTGTTTGCCAACACAGAAGACACGTGCTGTCTGTTGGGGATGCGTCGCAGGGCCCTGGTCTTCCAGCCCGTCGTACAGCTGAAGGATGAAACTGACTTTGTGTAGGTCACTTTACGTCTGACAGCTTTTGTCACTGTACAGCACCCTCTGACAGTAACACCTACACCTTAAGTCCTACAAACCTGACTCAGTTACACCAGCACTGTCAGGAGAAATGGGCCAAAATTCACCCAACTTATTATGGGAAGCTTGTGGAAGGCTACCCAGAACGTTTGACCCAAGTTAAACAATTTAATGGCAATGCTACCAAATAGTAATACTTACAATAAAGTGTTGATCCTAACTGACCTAAGACAGGGATTTTTTACTGGGATTAAATGTCAGGAATTGTGAAAAACTTGAGTTTAAATGTATTTGGCTACGGTGTATGTAAACTTCCGACTTCAACTGTACAATCTCTCCCTCTCTGTCTGTCCCCCTGCAGCCACAGGATCCCTAAGGAACAGTGGTGGCTGAAGCTCCGCCCCCTGATGAAGATCCTGGCCAAGTACAAGACCAGCTATGACGTGTCTGACTCTGGCCAGCTGGAGCACGTGGTCCGCAACATCCAGCCCAAGGAGTCGGACCCCTCCGGGGCCATGTGAGCATCTGTTGTCATAGGTCTGTCTGATTGTCCCCTTTAGAACAGGGGGCTGTCTGCGTAAAAGAGTACCAACTAGCAACAACCAATAGCAGCTTAAAGTCCTCTGTTGGTCAGTTATCAGTCACACAGTTTATTTCTCTGTCTTTCATTCGTCCCCATTGTAAAAGTCCCTCCTTTTTTTGTTTTATTTACAAACCGGCGTATACAGTAGGACTAGGAATGTCTGTCTGTCACCATTGAGAGCTCTCCAGCCGAACTCCAGTGCTTCTGTCTGTTTTCACACTGACCCGCCTGCTCCAACAACCCATACCCCCTCAGACCACTGGCAATTTCTATTTCCGTGCGACAACTCAGTCGTCGTGTCTGTCCCCTGCCCTTGTCAGTCACTGTGGCTGTGTTGTCAATCAGTGACCCTTTGTGTTGAACTGTACTTTCTCCTTCCTCCTCTGACACCCTGATGTCTGTTCCCAAGACTAACCCGTCTGAGAATAGGTAACACCATACGGTAGATCTGCCAGTGTGAAGTTACTGGCCATATTTACGTACCTGTAAGACTGAATGAAATACAATGCTGATATTGGCTGTGAGTTTCACATCACAAATGTTTTGTTTTTGTTTTAACGTCATGTTAATTTGCTTGAAACATGGATATATTATACAACTACTATTTAGACAGTCAAATGTAATGCACCATTAATTTAAATGTGTACGGCCAATATTCCCCACACAATAAACATTATTAAACATGGAAATACAAAGGAACTGAAGTCGTTGCATTTGTTGTATTAATGGTCACATACTTGTGTATTTACTCAAACATACTAAAAAGTCATTTTAAAAGCCTTATGCAATGGGTTTCATTATACCTTCCTGGGCCTTTAATATAGTATCTCAGAGTAGTCGTGCTGATCTAGGATCAGGTTCTCCTTGTTCATGTAATCTATTCATTACTATCTGAAAGACAAAACTGATCCTAGATTAGAACTCCTACTCTGAGACTCTTTATGAATAAGGCCCTGATGATGAATCGATAAGATCCCATATGCATTAGATGTGTCACTGGGTTCATTGGTTTTATTTTCTTTGCCACCTGATGGCAGCAAAGTACTGTCTCTGTTCACTGTAACATTACCTGCAGTGTAGCCGAGGCTACATTTCCCAACTAGGCGTTTTCCAACAAGCTCCCTACAATTTCTACCTATTCCATTCAGAACCATTTCAGAGCATGGGCTCATGTAAAAAAATATATATATATATATATAAGCGTGTGCCTGAATTTGTATGTCTACATAGCCACCATAATAATGAATTTATCTTTTAATTTAAAGGGAATTTCAATTTCCCTGAGGTGTATTAAATGTGTATACATGTAATAGGGTAATTCTTTTCACACCTAAATGGATTTGCTTTGCTAATCATAAGCAGTTATGTGAGCGTGTATACAGAGGGCTAAGACCACTGCAAAGTGACAGTCAGCAACACCAAATATGAATTCTACTCATGAAAGTTACCCATAACCACCATCTTTATTCCCTTGGGAATCAGCTTTAACTCAAACTAATATGATACATTAAACTACAGTATAAGTCACTCATGCTTTCTTACAAAAGCGTTCTCTTTTTCATCATCATATTGTTTTCCTCACCTTCAGTGATGGGGGCTCGGGTTAGAGGGAGGTATTATTCTCCCATTGCTTCTCTGACCCTCCTACATCACGAAATTAGCAACTCCAATCATTTGAGTTGATATAAGAATGCAGAGGGAGAGCCTGTGGGGTCATATGCACATAGGTAATCAATAGTCATTACCTTTCATTTCTCCCCTCTTTCTGTTGTAAAATCACACACACACACACACACACACACACACACACACACACACACACACACACACACACACACACACACACACACACACACACACACACACACACACACACACCTGATCTCATCGGGCTGATTAAAGGTTGCAAATGAAGGGTCCTCTCTCTAGGTATGTATCAAAGCCACAACTTTGTCTTCATTTAATGTTGCATTCTCTTTAACCAAAGGCCCAATTACAAGATGGGACACTGAATCACTGAAATGGGCTGCTATGTTGACCTTTACTAGATGAAAAGCATGTTTTCCTCTTTAAGTTCATACACTTGAATTGAAGGGATAATGAGGAATATTGGCAGAGAATTCTTCTCGCTGTAAATGGTGAATAAAGTCTACCCACCATGGGGCTAAAACAGATTACTTTGAAAGGTATTGTGATTACAAGAGTAACGACAGCCAATAAATCTTTGCTTGTGTTATTAAAAAAAAACAATATTTTCCTTTCAGATAAATCATGTATAAGTGACATGGGAAAGATTAATGTTTAAAAATACTAGCATAGCTAATACATTGCAGCACAAATGTCTGCCCCATGAAGGAACATGCATATTGCCTGTAGCTGTGGAAATGGATTGTAAGTACGAGTACAATTCCTCCGTTCTCTGGATCCATGCAGGATTGGAATAGTGATACTACTGTGGTGCAGGTTGATTTAGAACCACACAGCTCTCGTTCTCAGACCCAGTTGAAAGATATATTGAACATGTTACAGAGCACAGAGAAATGTAGTGTTGGCTTAGGCAGGTGCAGTGAGTTGAACCTCATTTGAGTATTTTTACAATTTACTGAATGAGTGGATACTGGAGACTGGTCACTGGTCATCACACTTGGCTATTAGGGCTTCCATGAGGGCATGAAAAGCTGTAATTTTACATTGGTCTCTATGTTGTTTAACCTGCTACCTGTCCACTCATCCCTAACATATTCATCACTCCATTATGTGGCATTTGCCTCAGAATTGATATGAGAAATCTACATGGAAAAGCAATTTTCTTTCATTTCTCTCACACACACTTCAGTGGCATCGGACAGATATAAGAAATTGTATTGGAGCCGCTAATGATGTTCGCTCTGCATCATTTAAAATGTTAATCTTTTGAAGAAAGCGACTTGGAGTCTGTGTCTTTATTTACTCGTCTGTATGTGACAGATAGAGAGAACAGAGTAGATGATATTGACGGTGGCGTTGTATTGCTGTATTTAATGAAAGGAGAGGAGCTTTAGTTGGCAGTCAGCTCAGAGACTGCAGCTGTCCTTTGATGTATTGGAGTTAATATCATCCTGACATTTCTCAGGACAGATTTTCATCGCAGGATCATCTATACTTTTGGACCTGTATGATAAATGATTCAGGACATTCATTTTCCTCTCTGTCTCATCTCTCCTTTCCTCTGTGTGAAGAATCAAAACTGTGTGTGTGTGTGTGTGTGTGTGTGTGTGGGCGAGGGTGTGGGCCAGTGTGAGCGTGTGCGTGGGCAGGTGTGCGTCCGCATGTCTGTGTGTGTGGGTCTGTGCATGACTTTGCGTGTGCGTCTGTGTGAGAGAGAGAGAGAGCGAGACCCGGCGCGCATGTGATGAGGAATAGAAGGCAGCATTAATGGAATTGACATTAATTTGACAGAGTGCTCGCTAACATGTGAAGTCACTCGCAGTTCATAAGAATAATATTAACTTGCCATTAGTATGCCAAGCGGCTGTCAAGCTTACCAGACGCCAGGCATTTTGGGAAGTCAGAGCCATGGCCCTGTTTCATTCTGGGGTTATGAGTGCATCCTAAAGCTATGCACAACAAGAAAACCCTCATTCCACTCACAGTCCCAGACGTAAATAGCCCTCATTGTGAAAAGATGACAAAGATCTTGCTCTGGTATTGTAACCAATGGATGTATTGCAACACTGATACCCTCTGACCAACAGCATTCTCTGAATAGCTAAAAGCGTTAGTGAAAGGGTATCGATTAGGCAACAGGTTTAAGACCAAAACTAGGGCGGAATCAAGTTTTAATGTCACGTGCACAAGTACGTGACAATGCAGTAATCAATATCAGTGTACACTGAACAAAAATATAAACGCAACATGTAAAGTGTTGGTCACATGTTTCATGACCTGGAAACAAATCCCTGGAATGTTCCATACAAATTTGTTTATATCACTGTTTGTGAGTATTTATCCTTTGCCAAGATAATCCATCCACCTGACAGGTGTGGCATATCAAGAAGCTGATTAAACAGCATGATCATTACAGAGGTGCACCTTGTGCTGGGGACAATAAAAGGCTACTTTAGATTGTGCAGTTTCATCGCACAACACAATGCCACAGATGTCACATGTTTTGAGGGAGCGGGCAATTAGCATGCTGACTGCAGGAATGTCCAACAGAGCTTGGGAGTATTTCTGTATGTAATAAAGCCCTTTTGTGTGGAAAAATGTATTCTGATTGGCTGGGCCTGGCTCCCCAGTGGGTGGGCCTCTGCTCTCCCAGGCCCACCCATGACTGCACCCCTGCCCAGCCGTGAAATCCATAGAGTGGGCCTCATTTATTTAATTCAATTGACTGATTTCGTTATATGAACTGTAACTCAGTAAAATCTTTGAAATTGTTGCATGTTCCATTTATATTTTTGTTCAGTATTGTACTAAAAATAAAACATACACTCTTAGAAAAAGGGTTCCAAAAGGGTTCTTTGCATTGGGATAGGGTTACACCAATAACTGTTTTGATCAGAAGAATCCTTTTTGGCAAGGGTTCTTGTAAGGCAAAGGGTTCTACCTAGAACCTTTAACATCCTAAGAAACGTTTTTGGAAGAACGGGTTATTTGATGTTCCTTTGGAAGGCAAGAAGAGTTCTACAAAGAACCATATAATATTTCCCGGCATGTGCTAGATTTTCAGAATTGTTTAGTTTTACTGTAATATTTGTGTTTTTGCATTTACATTGATTGGTTAATACATTTTATGCTACACAAAGATAAATAACCTACAGTTTTCTGAACTAATCCAATCTGTTGGATATATTGCACCCATTACTGAGATGGTTGTTCCAGATTTGATGATTGAGGCAGTCTCAACGTTCTATCTTCCCTACCCTGGCAGTCATACTGAATGCAGGTTGTGGGTCATTTACAATTGCACTTGATGGAATTGTAATAGGAATTACACATCACTTTGCAAGCCAGCATAATGTGACTCGCAGGCCTAATGTGGCATGTAGACCAGGAGATTCCTAACACCACTCTGTTAGGTTATACTGTAACTAGGCCCTCAAAGAAATTCCTTATGATATATATAATGTATTCTCATAGATTATACAATTTTAAAAGCAAATAAGGCTGGTGGAACCGTTCCCAGAGGGTTCTAGGCAGAACCCTCTGCAAAGGGTTCTACCCAGAACCAAAAAGGGTGGGGACAAACCGAGGAATCATATATGGTTCTGCTTAGCACCTTTTGTTTCTAAGAGTGTAAGGTAGAAGAACAAAAACATGAGAAATAAGAAATAGTAAGAACTATATACAGGGTCAGTTCCTGTACCATAATTACAATGTGCAGGGATACTGAGGTAGATATGTATAGGGGTAAGGTGACTACAGTAGGCATCAGGATGTATGATAAACACCGTAGCAGCAGCGTATATGATGATTGTATGTGAGTGTGTGTGCGTGTGTGTAGAGTCAGTATAAATGTGTGTGCGTGTTATTTGTGTGTGAGCAAATGAAACGTTTGTGTTGGAATGTCAGTGCGTGTGAGTGTGCATAAAGACTGTGCAAAAATACAAATAGAAATACATGGGTCAACTCCGATAATCCGTGTAGCCATTTTGTTAGCTATTTAGCAGGCTTATAGCTTGGGGATAGAAGCTGTCCAGGAGCCTGTTGGTGTCAGACTTGATGCACCGGAACCGCTTGCCGTGTGGAAGCAGTCCGCACCACCCTCTGTAGCACCATGCGATTGAGCGTGGTGCTGTGGCCATACCAAGCAGTGATGCAGCTAGTCAAGATGCTCTCAATGGTGCAGCTGTCCACATTCCCTTGACTTGCAAAAGGCTTCAAGTCACACACCCACACACACAAAGTACACACACACACAATGACAATGTTGAAAGCAGACTTGAATCATGAGCGCTGGGTGTTACAGCCAAATGCCATTAAAGGCCTCCCCTATTAACACTAATCAAAAACCACTTTAGTTGATAAGAACCCTGAGGTGGCCCACTACCTAGTGGCCACATCCCTCTTCAGCTAATATTGACCAGCCACAAACAAGCTGCCAGTACTAACCAGCACCAGGGTGATAAAGAGACGGAAGGGCTTCTAATTGTCCATGAAAAGGCAGTTCCTCTCCACTGCAGGTCTTTGGATGGTGTGGATCATGGTGATTTGTCTCTCTGGTAGAAAGGGGACTCATTGGGGCAGCAGCGGCAGCGTAGCCTAGTGGTTAGAGCGTTGGACTAGTAACCGGAAGGTTGTGAGTTCAAACCCCCGAGCTGACAAGGTACAAATCTGTCGTTCTGCCCCTGAACAGGCAGTTAACCCACTGTTCCCAGGCCGTCATTGAAAATAAGAATATGTTCTTAACTGACTTGCCTGGTTAAATAAAGGTAAAATTAAATTGGGGCTGCTGGGCTCTCTCTCTATACAATATGGACTCGGCATGGCTGAACTGCTCATGAAAGATGCAGTTATGCAGATGTGGTTTCGAGTGAATGAATGCCACCCATAGGGGGCTGGTGGGTCGACGCGGAAGGGAGGGAGGCTGGTCCTACTGTACTGTACCATCGTGTGTGTGACCTACAGAACCCAGCTAGCACATTTGATTCCTTGGAAGTTGTGGGAACATATGTTTTTGGTTTCACATTGTTGGTGGGAATGAAGCCACGACATCAGTGATATTCAAACCTATAATCTTCTGTTCTCTATTCATGAAATGAGCCCACTGCACCAAAGCTGTTAATTTTAGTCTATTCAAACAGACACCATTTCAAAGGAAACAAGCATTCATTAAGATCAAGTACGGCCAATTAGTGGACACCTGAACATACTCAAGTAAAAAGTTAGAAGATGGAGAGAGTTTTGTTGATGATGAGAATGTAATGTATATGTTTTTAAGTAACATTTGTAGAGCGTTCTCTGAACATTACTAAAGTTTTCTTGTGGTTTTTCGGGAAAGTTTTCTTAACATTCTCAGAAAAAAATGTGAGAACATGACTTGAAATAGAATCATGAGGAAACCTGTAGATCATATTATGCTGAAGTACTGAAATTCCCTCTGAAGAATGTTGTTTCTTAACGTTCTCTAATGTAAATGAAATGTAACCCTGTTTGAACATTTTAGGAAATGTTCTGTCAAAGTAATGAAATGCTAAGAAACATTTTTGCTTTTTTGTCAAGTTCTATAAATGTGCTGAGAATGTTTCAAAGCCAAGCAACTATCCTTAGTCATTCCCAGAATTTTGTGGGAAAGTTGTATGCTAAATAACCAAGGGACAGCCAGGCTCTCACCAAGCTGTAAGAAACACATGGTTCTCAGAAATGTATATGCTAGCCGGGAAGGCTTCAGAGCCAGCAGCAGCAATGACATAACAAACAATGTGTATATATGCCCAACATTTCAGAGAAAGATAGAGACAGAGAACACAGAGTGCCCAATAACTCAATGAGACAGAGACAGAGGAAACTGCCCAGCTAGCACATAATGTTCTGAGAACCATGTGTTTCTTAGAGCTTGGTGAGAGCATGGTTATCCTATGGTTATTTTGCATACAAAATTCCTTATGATATATATAATGTATTCTCATAGATTATACAATTTTAAAAGCAAATAAGGCTGGTGGAACCATTCCTAGGGGGTTCTAGGCAGAACCCTCTGCAAAGGGTTCTACCCAGAACCAAAAAGGGTTTCTGTGGTCATACCAAGCAGTGATGCAGCTAGTCAAGATGCTCTCAATGGTGCAGCTGTCCACATTCCCTTGACTTGCAAAAGGCTTCAAGTCACACACCCACACACACAAAGTACACACACACACAATGACAATGTTGAAAGCAGACTTGAATCATGAGCGTTGGGTGTTACAGCCAAATGCCATTATGGTTATTTTTCATACAACCTTCCCACAACTTTCTTGGAATGGTGCAAGATAGTTGCTTGGCTTCGGAACATTCTCAGCACATTTAAAGAACTTGACAAAAAAAAAACATTAATTTCTTTCTATTTCATTACTTTAACAGAACGTTTCCTAAATCTTCAAACATGGTTACATTTCATTTCAATTTTGGTCATGTTCTAGGGAACGTTCTTCAACTGGTTGTTCTACTGTGGGAATTTCAGTTCTTCAGCATAGTGTTTCCAACAGGTTTCCTCGTGGTTCTATTGAAAGTAATGTTCTCACATTTTTTTGGAGAACGTTAAGAAAAATGTATATAAAAATCAAAAGCAAACTTTAGTAATGTTCAGAGAACGTTCTAAGAATGTTATTTAACGTTTAACACAGCATCAACAAAACTCTCTCTATCCTCTAACTTGTTAAGTGTGTTTAAGTGTGTTGGCCACGCACACTAATTGGCTACACCTGGCCATAATTAGTACTTGTTTACTTTGAAATGGGGAATGTTTGAATAGACTAAAATTAACAGATTTGTATGAATAAAAAAAAAACATGGCATGCTACAGTAGCTCAATCCTGGCGGAGAAGTGTATTAATTCCATGGATAGAGAACAGAAGATCGTAGGTTTGAATCTCACTGACGCTGTGCCACACACACAAAAAAAGTGTTTGCATGAGTAATGCCTAAGCAAATGAATATGAATGTGTCCTGTCTGTGCTTAGAAGTCAAACAGTTAGCCTACTGTAAGCTAGCAGTGTTATTTAAAGTGTTATTGAAAATGTTCTCCAAAACGTTATTTATTTAAATACCTACCTTCAAATAACATATAATTTCACTTCTCACAAAGTTAATAAAACCTCCCTGGAAAACTTTCAGGGAGCCATTTTAAAAAGTTCTCAGAACTGTTCACTTCCGTTCTCAGAACGTTAAAACATCTATATTTTACCGGTCAGGAAGCATAGGGCTTTGGGAAATGGGAAATAGGGCTTTGGGCTTTGGGAAAGCATAGGGCTTTGGGAAATGGGAACCAATGGGAAATCAAAAACGTACCTTCCCAGAACTTCGATCCCAGAACCAATGGGAAACCAATCATTTAAGCTCCTACAACTTCCAAGGTGGTGCCTTTATTACACTTAGGGACAGTTTCCTGGACCCATATTGCAATAGCCTGTACCTGCTCAGTGGGACATCACCATTGAAAGCAGGGGTTGGAAAAAAACTTTTTTTAAATTCCGTTCCACTGTTCTGACCAGCAAAATAAAGTTCTGAACCAATTCAAACCCCCCCAAAAGTATTGTTTTTTTAATCATTCCTCTCTGTTCCTTTAAAGAAAAATGTACTTCCTTTTCATGGAATCCAATTTTCGCTACAACTCCCGTACGGGCTCGGGAGAGACAAAGGTCAAAAGCCAGGCATCCTCCGAAACACAACCCAACCAAGCCGCACTGCTTCTTAACAGTGTCACTTAGTTAGCATGCACTGCGTCCGGCCCGCCACAGGAGTCGCTCGTGAGCGATGAGACAAGGATATTCCTACCGGCAAAACCCTCCCTAAAGACACTAGGCCAATTGTGCGTCGCCCCATGGACCTCCCGGTCGCGGCCAGCTGTGACAGAGCCTGGGCACGAACCCAGAGTCTCTGGTGGCACAGCTAGCTACAATGCAGTGCCCTAGACCACTGCGCCACCCAGGAGGCCTTCTGTTCCATTTTAAACCTTTGAAATAGCTTGATATTAAATTACTTCACCAATCAGAGCAGATAGATCAGCTGGCTATGGAGTGGGCAAGCTATAGTTGTTTGCGTTACGGAAAGACAAGTGTAGGGCTGAAAATGAATGCCCTGAAAGTTATTGTTCCCATGCTTTTAAAACAAAGGTTCTGTTCCGGAACAGTATAGATCACTGTTGTACCCTCTTATGATTCTATTGCAAGAAAAGTTTGGTTATTTTCCAGTTTTCAGTTCTGTCCCCTGATCCTGTTCCAAACCCTGATTGAAATAACTTTTTGGTGCATAGCAGGGCTTAAACTGTGTCCAGAAAATTGTTTAACTCTATCCAGATGAACATACAAAACAACCACATGAATAGTTTACATTTTGGACCAGAGGTCAACATCAGACTGCATGATGATTGCATGTAGTTCTGTTCTGTATGATGAAGCTAATTCAATGCTAGAAAAGGAGAGGATCATGTTGCAAAACACTAACCACATTATGGTGGTCCACATTTACACCCGTCATACATACTGTACATAATTTCATTTATTGTTTACAATTTCACTTCCTAAATATTCATGGGTAGGAGCTTGGGGCAAAGTTGTTCGTATTTGGTGGATCAAACCCCTCGTTTTCTTGCATCTGGTTAAGTCCGGACCTCTTTCTTTTTTTCCTTTCTTCCTTTTTTAATGAGATCAATAGCAAAATGCTACCCATCTTTCTGTTATACCCCGTCATCCTAAATTAAAGAATGAATTCAAGGTTTGATACAAAAGACGATGAAGGCATATTTGAACATTCAAAGAGAGGGAGACAGTCCACTAGCAGCATTCCCAAAATTATTTTTCATCTCCAGGGTTCATGCATATTTAATAGGTAGCGGTAGAATATCACAGGGTAATACAATCCCAGCATGCATTGAGTCGAGAGGGAGATGGAAAAAAAACTTCTGCGATCGTTGTCATGAGCAATAATTCTCTGCAGAGCTGGGAAACAAAATAGCCAGAATGCTTTGATGAGGAAAAAAGAGAGTGGTAGGATACAGTGGAGGTTAAATACTGAAGAGGACTGGTCCCTTGGATGCTGTCTTTGTTCAGTTGAGACCAGCTCAGAGGCAGAGGAGCATACATTGATTAGTGAGTGACACTAGTTGACAAGCCCAGTGGACACCGTCCCAGGAGTTTATCTCTCTCCCTGCTGCCCCTAACCGTGTAAACACATCACATAATCAGTATGCACACACAAACACACACACACACACACACACGCACACGCACGCACGCACGCACGCACGCACACACACACACACACACACACACACACACACACACACACACACACACACACACACACACACACACACACACACACACACACACACACACCTCAGTTCTCTCACACACCACTGGTCCCTTAAAGATGTCCAGCTTTCAGAACAACAAACACATTCATTATTTCAATGCATTTACACAAGAATCCCAATTCTGATATTTTGCCCAATTATAGGCAAACGAGCTGATCTGATTGGTCAAATGAACAATTAGTGGGAAAAGGTCAGAATTGGGATGCATGTGTAATAAACACAACCTCATAAGTTCTGTATCCACTATAGATAAGCATGAGCTGTAATGTAGGTGTGGCTATATAATAGTAAATCTGTATCCTAGAACTACCGGTATCTATTTACCCATTGTAGTTACCATGCTTATTAGGCATTCATCACACGTGTGTAAAATGAGCCATGAAACAGCGTTGTCATGCTGAACAGAATTTTAATTACAGATCGTCTCCTCCCTTCCTTTAGAGTACGCTCCAATTGGTCTGAAATAACAGCAGAAAAGGCCTTTCTGAAGGGAGAGACAGTGCCATTAACATTAGCTATCAGGAGTGATATAAAAGCTATATCAGAGAATAATTAACACAGGCAGCAAAGCTACCATTTAAGCCAGCTTTAAAAAAAGAAAAGCAAAAACCTAATCAATTCCTAGCAGGGGAATATCCAGTTTGGAATATTAAGACAGGGAGGGAAATGAAAAAGGAAAACATATTTTTTTTAAAGCGTCCGTTCATTTGCATTTAAAATGTGGGTTTTTAATTGAAATCGGTTGGATAATTAGGGTGTAGATTGAGGAGGAGGAGAAGATGGTGTTTGGTTGGAGCCCTTAGAACATGTCAACCCAGCAAATGAGTGAAGGGGCCTCTCTCTCTCTCTCTCTCTCTCTCTCTCTCTCTCTCTCTCTCTCTCTCTCTCTCTCTCTCTCTCTCTCTCTCTCTCTCTCTATTTGACAAACAGAGATGAGTCCCATATCTCCCCATCCACATAACCCAGTGGACTTTGATTTTCTGCAGGATTTGAAGCCAAGGCTGATCTAAATAAACCTGTTGATTAGCCGACCCTCCCATCCTCCTCCCGCTTCCTCTCCTCCACCCTTCCACCCCCATGCAGAGATCATTGACAGGAGACCTCCACTGACAATAACTCATTTGGACCTGGACCGCTTTTATTTTGACGCTTGATACCTGCTCGTTTTATATCCTGACAGCTAAATTGAGTCGTAAAGACTTGTAAAAATAACGATGGTCCAGAGTCCTGTTCGACAGTTCAAGCCACCCATTTTTATTTTTCCATAGGTCCCCCGTGGGCTGTTAGCTGGCGCATTAAGGCCCTGACACGTTAACAAGTGCGAAGATATTTACGGGAGGCTGACCTCGACCCTAGCTGGCTGGTGTTGTAGTTCAGTCGGTGGTGGTGGTGTCAAAGAGTGCTAAAATGTAATTATTCCCCAGTCATTCACAGTGACCTGTCCATAATCCAGAGGTATGCTGGACCATAGAAATAAAATCACTAGAACGTGAATTCCTATTCAAGTCAATGTGCTGTGATAGGTGGACCAATTTCTGTTCGTTTTTTTTACCATTTACCATTCTAGTAATTCTATTTCCATGTATCATCCACACCATCTGATGTGTGGGCTCTGTTTACCCAGGGTGGATATTCCTCTAGGGAGACGGACTGTAAGGAATGCCAATATGAACTGACTCCTCTTCAATGGCTGCTGGGGTTAGGTCCCTGTGTGAAAACAGACGATAAATCCAAAATCACATAGAGTTTTATTTGCCACATTCATAAACAACAGGTGTAGACTACAAATGAAATGCTTACTTACAACGGCAATGCAGAGAGAAAAATTAAATATAGAAACAATTACAAGAGGAGTAAATATACAATGTGTAACAATAACTTGGCTATATACACTGGGTACCAGTACCGAGTCCATGTGCAGAGTTATGAGGTAATTGAGGGAGATATGACAAAGTAAATCATTATTTTCGTATTCTCTCACAGGGTTACTCGTTAACTCTCTGTCTAAATCCCAAAAGGCACCCTATACCCTATGTAGTGAGTGCACTACTGTTTAAAAGTAGTGCACCATATAGGGGATAGGGTGCCATTTGGAATACAGACTCTGGAACCCCCAGTATCAGCACCATTGATTGGGCAGACAAGCAGTTAAAGCGTATTTAACAAAGCACTAAAGGGGAGTGCTGTAACACACTGTAAAGAATCAGCACCCCTATTCAGCATTACTGGAGCTAATTTCCCCCCAACTTCAGACACCCCCGAACTTCGGACACTCTCTAGCGGTTGGAGGATTAAATCATCTGGAGCTCAACATTTAAATGGCCTGGAAAACATTTTGCGACTAAAGACAACCTTCTAGCTAGCTGACCACCAATTTTCATTGCAGTTTATGTAAGTTAAGTTAGGTTTGGAGAGTTTTTCAAAAAAGTTATATATATTCACCTTTTGTGGGACATGCTGTATAGTGTAACATTCGACTGCACGACAGACCACACATCATTTAATATCCAGCTTCTACCTAAATTACTCATACTCATTTATATGTTAGTATTAAAACTGTTATCTACTTTCTCAAAACGTAAGATTAATCTGTAAAACAAATCATGAGACATCATTTGGTTACAACCCTGAAGAAGATGTTGGTGAAGAACCAAGGAGGGTGCACCTGGCTACGCTATGATAAATAGATATTTTTTAACTTGAAGGCCTTTTTACCTTCAAGTCAACTGTCTAGTAAACACTTCGAATATGAGATTGGTGTCTCTTTTTTGAACAAAATTAGGTGGCCTATAACTGGGGACCGACCGTATGCTGATAATTCGCGACATACTGTATTTGTTTTGCAAAACCGCTTATCAAAAAGCCGATCGGAGTAGTATTTCCACTGATAAGTCAAACATGCTAATTGCTAACCCGTTAGCTATCATTTTTACAACAATAATGATCACAAAACATTGATAGCTCGATCACAAGGTAACACCGTTGAAGGTAATATAGTTAAACGCTGTTGAATATGCCGATAATACGGGGTGCTACGCTATGCTATTGTGGTGTTAGCTTAGATATTAGACAGTTGTACTAATCTCATTAAGGTATTTATAAATCACATCCTTTCAAATCAAATGTCAAGAGTTAAATGTACTTGAAACATGACAGACTGTGGTATCTAAGATGGTGAAGTGGTCTGGTAGCATGACTCTGGCTAGAGAGTTCAAATGGAGGGGTATATTTGAGTGGTTGAAAAGACATCTTACAGACTGTGGTTGTAAAGATGGACACTACAGTACAGTCTGATCTGTATAACATGGACTCTCTGGCGAGTTCCTGCCGGCTATCTCTACCCGTATGGAGAAACCATAAGAATTTCACGTGAACACGTGATGTTGTTGAATAAATGTTAAATAAATGTGACAACGGGGATGCAACATTTCCACGTGTGATACCATAACACTACACGTGACAACATTTGAGCACGTGAAAACACAAGTGTCAAATGTAATTTAGAGTATTTTACTATGAAAGGCATAATTGAAATGAATTCAATTTAAACAGTCATGGTCCCATGCAGGTTTTGTCTAGCTCCCGGTTTGCTTCAGGGACGTCCCCAAGTAGTTAAAAAAATATATTATGTCATGGTCCCCTGCAGTTTTTGTCTAGCTCCTGGTTTGTTTCAGGGATGCCCCAAGTAGGATTTTAGAATATTATGTCATGGTCCCCTGGAGGGTTTTATCTAGTTGCGATGAAAATACAGTACATCTAGTTACTGTATTTTTACAGCTAAATTCAGGTGTTAATGGACAGTATGCAGTTTACTTGGGACTCAACCTCTCTTGGGATTTCCCTGATAGTTACCTAAGTTAATGCTGCTCCACCAGATCTGGGAACATCATGGAGATTGGCAAGAATACCTATCTGCCCTTTGCCTAAAGTTGCAGTAAAATAACGTAAATATATACAACAATTTGAAGGTGTTATTTCTATAAAATAACATTATGCTGCTGTATTCTGATTGGCAGTGCCACCAGGTTCATACTAATTGCTTGGAACATATATTAACACAAAATAAGTGTATGATTACCTGGGGTACATGGTCAAAGGCACACTTCGCAGGGACACATGAACTCAATGGGGCATTTTTCTACCCAATATTTTGAATGTAAGTCATGATCGTCACTGAGCTTTGATAGGTGGGGGCAATGTACTGGTGGAGCTCATATAAAAGGGAATGTCCTCCCTCTGTTCATTAACATTAAGCTTGTACACTGTCAGTTCTGCAGCCTTCATTTATAGCTAGTCACCATGTCATTGTAATAATCACTTTGGTACCAGACCATCAGGTCAGTGAGCGTGAGGAATTAGCCACAGCAAATTACTGTGAATTTTACAATAACTAGTTGACAGTAACTAGTTGACAGTAAGTTATTGAAAGGTAAACACTAACTTCCTGTGAAACAGCTGCCATTAAGCTACAGGAACATGTAAGCTCTTTACCAGAGGTGGGACAAAGTCATTGTTTCACTCAATTCCCAGGTCAAGACAGGCAAGTCCGAGTCAAGTCTCAAGTCAAGACCAACAAGTCTCAAGTCAAGTCTCAAGTCCTAAACTTTGAGTTTCGAGTCCTAAACAAGTCATAATGTGCTCTTCACCAAATGTAATACCATTTCATATTTTTAACAAGAGTAATAGTTTGAATATTACATTTACGCAAATCATGAATGATTTAAAAAATATATTTATTACTTTCCAAATAAACGTTATATTTCCATGTAAATACATGGGTAGCCATAAGAAAGACCCCCCTCAATAGCGATTGACTATTGAGGATCGCTATGGGGCGCTATCGGGCGATGTAGGCTTGTACACAATCGCCCAACCTTAACACACACACACACACACACACACACACACACACACACACACACACACACACACACACACACACACACACACACACACACACACTGTGTGTGGTTACAGTAGGCTAACATACAATATGTCAATGGCTTTAGGAACAGCAGTAACATCAGGCAGGATTTAGGCTACCAACTGCCTAGCCAGTTGTAGCTCAATCTTGGGTGCAATGATCACGTTCCCGCACTGAATGACTGTGTGGAGGCCCATTGATTTAACGTTACGTTAGCCTACATGCTACACTAGCAAAGTTATGAATGATATAGCTGTCGGCTATATTAGCCACGACTTACCGCTCTTTGTGCAGCTACATGTTGAACAAAGTTGGAAGTTGCTGCGCCTCCGTCTGTCATTTTCTTCCCGCATGTTTTGCAAGTTGCAATCCGTTTTCTGTTGATACAACACAGTCTTTATATCCAAAAATAATAATTTTGCTTATCATCTTTCCAAAGGCTCCATCTGAATGGAGCACGCAACTTTTTCTCAGCTGGCACAATTTGATTGGCTGCTGTCCGATCCAAACTGTAATTCGTTAAATGAAGAGTTGATGCGCTGCACACTTTTTTTCATAGCATCATTTTTAATATTTGTGCTTGGGGGTATCAAGTCAGTCCGAGTCAAAAGGCTCAAGTCCAAGTTAAGAGTCATTGGTGTTAAAGTCAAAGTCGAGTTGCAAGTCATCATATTTGTGACTCGAGTCTGACTCGAGTCCAAGTCATGTAACTGGAGTCCACACCTCTGCTCTTTACAGTGCAGTTCTTGAATGTCACAAATTATTACAAAGATTGCAGAACTGACAACGGTTCATCAACATAACAATAACACCACTTAAACTGGTACAACATTTCAACTGACAGGTTGCACAAATACAACGTATTTTAGACCGTGCCCATAAATATGTTAATGAGCCTACCTAATGCTGCATTCATTACCAAGTGGGAATTTACCACATATGACTGGGAAACATGCTGACTTCTGCTGACATTACTCCCACATGCTGACCTTTGAGGTCACCTACAGTAGGAAGGCTGTAATTTCAGTTTATGGTTGACACAGCTTATTGGCCATTAGCAAATTATCGATGATTTCAAAGCACGTGAATGCATCCAACTTGTATTTATGACTTCACAACTGGTCAATTTCGACCTCCCTCATGGTTATGAACACAGCATTATATTTTATATATTGGGTAGAAAAATGTACCATTATACTAAATTATCCGTACCCTATAAGGTACCGAAAACCACCATGTGAGTTCCTATGTGTACCTCTGAAGATACCTTATGTGTACCTTTGACCTTCTTGTACACCAGAGAACAACACTGTACAGTAGCCATACTCTTATTTTTGAGTGTGTGGATATACACTCACCAGACAGTTTATTAGGTACATCTAGTACTGGGTTGGACCCCCCTTTGCCTCCAGAACAGCCGGATGTTGGTCCATGCTGACGTGATGGCATCACGCAATTGATGCATATTTGACAGTGGTACATTCCCGCTGCGAACAGCCCGTTCCATCTCATACCACAGATGCTCTATTCTATTGGGTTGAGGTCTGGGGACTGTGCAGGCCGCCCAAGTAAAATGAACTCGCTGTCATGTTCCAGGCTTTGTTTTTCCATTCCTCAACTGTCCAGGGTTGGTGATCGTGTGCCTACTGGAGCTGCTTCTTCTTGTTTCTAGCTGATAGGAGTGGAACCCAGTGTGCTGCAATAGCCCATCCGTGACAAGGATCGACGAGTTGTGAGTTCCCGAGATGTCATTCTGCACACCACTGCTTTACTAATCTGTTATTTTTCTGTTTGTGGCCCACCTGTTAGCATGCATGACTGTTGCCATTCTCCTGCGACCTCTCTCATCAACAAGCTGTTTTCGCCCACAGGACTGACTGGAAGTTTTTGGTTTGTCGCACCATTCTCAGTTTAATTTCTTTACATTTTTTTATTTTTACCTTTATTTAACTAGGCAAGTCAGTTAAGAACAAATTCTTATTTTCAATGACAGCCTAGGAACTGTGGGTTAACTGCCTGTTCAGGGGCAGTTACGACAGATTTGTACCATGTCAGCTCGGGGTTTGAACTTGCAACCTTTCAGTTACTAGTCCAACACTCTAACCACTAGGCTACCCTGCCACCATAGACATAGTTTCTGAGATACTGGAATGTGATATGTAATCTACACCTCGATAAGACTGACAGTAATCGTCAAGATT
Source organism: Oncorhynchus keta (assembly GCF_023373465.1). Taxonomy (NCBI): domain Eukaryota; kingdom Metazoa; phylum Chordata; class Actinopteri; order Salmoniformes; family Salmonidae; genus Oncorhynchus; species Oncorhynchus keta. The sequence continues at coordinate 57,115,837 of NC_068448.1, read as the reverse complement.
TTAATGAATGATTTTCAACTTAAGTGTCATTATTTCTGTGTAGCCTACACTTTCTCATTCTGAAATGTGAATGCTAGTAGGACAGGTGTGGCATTCGTGACGTCGATTTGACAGCTCTAACGCAGTTACAGCTCCGATACCGCCAAAACACCAGCAATGCGGGTGTCGGTTATCGCAGTGCAGTGCCATCTGCACTGCTATTTTAGTTATCTGTTGTTCTGACTATTCTTTCGTTATTGATTTAATAGACTTATTTCAGCAATTTGAGGGTTTTCTGTTGGTGAGGCATATTATTCTGTTTTAATGTTACTCCTGAATCACTATGTTAAATATAATGGTTTTCTTGAATGTATTTTTAACAGAGATTTATTTTGACATCCAAAGTGTAGAAATACAGGTGAACTCAGTTGCTGACAGACATGGTGGCGTGGCAGGAAGATCAGATTGACGTGACCCAAGAGGTTGAGAGTTCAAATCCCAAGAAAGGACACGTTGAGTAATATTTACTGTACAAATAAACATACACAATTTAGTCATGTGTGCCAAATATGTAAGTTAAAAGCACTGTGTGTATCATAGAGACACATTTTTGATTGCAGGGCATCACCTGTGAAATCTCATGTGAGAATGTGAATCCACATGTGAAACGTTGTGTGATCACGTGAAGTCTTCCAAAAACACAAGGTTTCAGATTATTTCACATATGAAAATCCACATCATCACATGTGAAGTTTTCCAAAAACACTCGTGCAAAACCTGTGGAAATGTCACGTGAAATCATGTGATTTTCCACATGTGAAATCATGGTTTTCGGTAAGAGTACTCCCCAGTTCTCCTGGGATTAAGATCCGCTCTGTGTGCCTGTCTGCCTGTATGCCTGTAATAAGCTGTGTGTGTGTGTGTGTGTGTGTGTGTGTGTGTGTGTGTGTGTGTGTGTGTGTGTGTGTGTGTGTGTGTGTGTGTGTGTGTGTGTGTGTGTGTGTGTGTGTGTGTGTGTGTGTGTGTGTCCTTGCAGCCAGCCAGGTAATATTACCAGTCCATCTCCTTCAGGGCTCGGCCATGTGTAAAGGACTACACTGCACTCAGTGGCTGGTTAAAAGCCTCACCTGCTATTGATGTCATCCTGGCTGTTTGTCGTTTGCTTACTCATCTGCAATAAGCCTGTTAAATTAAACCAACTGGAGAGATATTTCTCACACACGCACATACGCACACACACACACACACACACAGGAACAACAAGACACAAAAAAAATACAGATCTTTGCAATTCTCTGCCCAAATGCTGTTAACAAGTGAATAGGTGCTATAATAGAGCAGTGAGCACAATAAGACAAAATATTGTGGTTGTATTAAATTCATCCCAGGTTGTGAAACTCATCCTGCCATGTCTAGGAGAATAAAGGGTAATAACAGGAATTTGTGGAACACAATTCAAAGGGCTCGTAAAATGTTTGGGGTACTTCAAATCATTCATTTAATCTAGCAGTAACTCTTTTTATTCTCAGGTTTCCATGGAAACTAGTCAGATGGGGCACAGGAGATGGGGGGGTCCTGATGGGCAGGGGGTGTGGGGAATTTGGGAAGGGTTGGTGGTGGGGGAGGGGGTAGTATAGTAGAGTATGATCAACTGACAGAACGAAGAAAAGGTGTCTCTCTCTCTCTCTCTCTCTCTCTCTCTCTCTCTCTCTCTCTAGCTCTCCCTCCTATCCTAACTTCCTCGTCCTTGAAAAGCCTGCCTCCCTCACAACGAAGGTATTTATCATTGGCCATTAATTACCATCCAATTAACTATTCCCTTTGTGGAACCATTGTAATTCTGCACAGTGTCGAGTTCCCTTTCAGCCAACCCAGCAGGCAGCCTGACACCTAAATGTGTTTCGGCTTAGACCAAAAAGAAGGGAGAAGGGGAAAGTTTTTTTCCCCTGTTTTTTTTCAACAAAGCTTTAGTCTGCTTAGTAATGTAATGTAACTCTAGGGTAATTAAAACTGGACCATATTGAATGGTTCATTTGTAAAATTCGGAGCTAATTTTGGGGGAGATTTGTCACTAAATATATATATTTTTAATTGGCAAGGCCAGCTTAAGCATTATATATTTGATGTTACGTGTGACGTCTTTCATGTTAGGAGAGAGAGATACAGCTTATTACTGCTACAGTATGCCCCCTCCACACTTCATGCAACCAAGACCTCATTCATCCTCCAAGGGCTTCAGAAACCTTAGGATCACTTTTCAGGGGCCTGACAGACACAGAAGCCTTTACTAATTGGTTGGCTTTAAGAGTGGCCGGGTGGACTACTGCTGTACTGACATGGAAGTGGCATCTCTCGCTTGTTTGGAGGAAATGAGCCCCAGTGCACGAGTGTGAGTGAATTAGACCAAACGTATGCCTCCCTCCAGCCACACACAATCAAATAAATATGTAACTTAGAGAAAGACCCTTAATGCACATAACTTTCTCACACACACACACACACACACACACACACACACACACACACACACACACACACACACACACACACACACACACACACACACACACACACACACACACACACACACACACACACACACATCTCATTATAACATTGGGATAAATACCCCCAAGAGCTCTTTGCTGCTATGTATTTAGCATTCATATCAAATAACATTTTAGTCTCACAACAAGCTTAAACTGTTTTACTCCAAGACACATCCCAAATATTTTTTCTCTCACAGAGTATATGGGTTATGATTATATTTAGAGATATACAGTACAGTATATATACTAGACAGTGATTACATTAATTCCAGAGCTCCTTTATGAAGTCCATAATTAGAGGGGTGTTTAAAAAAAAAAAAAAATCCATATCTCAAGGGGGGGTCATACTCTACTGCATGCAGCACTGTGGGGGTGTGTGTGCAGCACTGTGGGGGTGTGTGTGGTGTGGTGTGTGGGGGTGTGTGTGCAGCACTGTGGGGGTGTGTGTGCAGCACTGGGGGATGTGGGGGTGTGCAGCACTGTGGGGGTGTGCAGCACTGTGGGGGTGTGTGTGCAGCACTGTGGGGGTGTGTGCAGCACTGTGGGGGTGTGTGCAGCACTGCAGCACTGTGGGGGTGTGTGTGCAGCACTGTGGGGCACTGTGTGTGTGCAGCACTGTGGGGGGAGCACTGTGGGGGTGTGTGTGCAGCACTGTGGGGGTGTGGGGGTGTGCACCACTGTGGGGGTGTGTGTGCAGCACTGTGGGGGTGTGTGTGCAGCACTGGGGGGGGGTGTGTGCAGCACTGTGCAGCACTGTGGGGGTGTGTGTGCAGCAGCACTGTGGGGGTGTGTGTGCAGCACTGTGGGGGTGTGTGTGCAGCACTGTGGGGGTGTGTGCAGCACTGTGGGGGTGTGTTTGCAGCACTGTGGGGGGTGTGTGCATGTGGGGGTGTGTGTGCAGCACTGTGGGCGGGGGCAAGTGTGCAGCACTGTGGGGGTGTGTGTGCAGCACTGTGGGGGTGTGTGTGCACCACTGTGGGGGTGTGTGTTCAGCACTGTGGGGGGTGTGCAGCACTGTGGGTGTGTGTGTGCAGCACTGTGGGGGTGTGCACCACTGTGGGGGTGTGGGGGGTGGGGGGTGTTGATGATTATGTTCTCCGGCCCACTCCAGTGCATGCGGACCCCCTGTACCAGAGTGTACAGTACGCTAACACACACACACACACTGAGTCTGTCAGACATGTGTGTTGTGCAGCTGGAGTAGGGTTTTTTCCTTACTTCACTTCCAACGTTCAGACAAAACAGCTGTGGTGTGGTAAGGGTGGCGGTAGGGTCTGCTCTCTTTCATCTGTCCAGATACAGGTCAGTGTTGGTAAACGAGTTGATAGCAAGCACACTTCAACACATCACAGGAGAGCTCTCAATATCAGCTCAGACTAACAGAAAATATGAACTCTCGCTAGACGTTAGCTCCACTTCTGGTGATAGCATGTGTTGGATGATCCCATACAGTATATACAGTACTTGAATGGCAGATCAGTATTAAAATACTTCATACACTATACATAATCTTAATTTATTTAGCTTGATCTTTGCTGCTCAGGTAAATAACTTGCTACACCCATTTTAGCTAGAAAATGCTGGACCTGACTTAATTCAACATTTGCAGAAGCAGGGAACCATATAAACAATGATTTAATTCAATTATGAGATTGCTTTGCTCAGATAAGCTAATAGTTTGTTCAAAAGTATTGCTCCCTGTTACAGAAACATAAATTGTTATAGTTTAGCCTGCCATTCTTCATATAATTTTAAAATATGTTTGCAAATCGAATATCACTGAACTCTATAAACGTCACAGTCGCGATCTCCCTTCCAATGTGCAAAACATATCAGTTGCCATGGATACTAGGTTCATTTAAAAGTGCACACGCACAATTGTCCTTGGTATGAAACAGTCGTCCTTAGTATGAAATGGAAAACAAGGTCATTTCCCCTCTTCTGAGATGCAAAGAGAAGGGGTTAAAAAAATCCCTGTTGAAAAGAAATATATTCAAAGGAGTGATTACCCAACTCTCACATGACCTTTATCTGATGACACACTAAGCGTATCATGTAGTAAATAGATGATAATGACGGTGGCGGTGATGATGATTATGTTGGAAATGATGACTATTATTGGCTGTAGTAGCAGTATGGAGATAACATCTAATAGGAGTAAAGGTAGTTTAAATGGTGGTTGTAGTAGCAGTCAAAGATTTTTGCAATTAATAATGTAAGAACGCGGGACATAAAATAAGAATAGAGAATTGCCTGAAATTGCCGTCATCTAGCAATCACAGTGCACTGCATTAGTGATGGAGATGAAATAACCATTATAGGAAGAATATACAGACCCATTAGTAAGTGAGAATGAACTAGAGAGCTACAGAGCTCCCAGGTAATAGGCAGTGAAAAGACCCATGAAGTTTTCACTGCTGTAAAAAAACAGAATCCACCTCTAAACAGCCACCCAGACACATCATCAGGTGAACAGGTCTAGTTGATGGCGATGCCACATGGTGCTGGTAGAGTGAAATGATTGACATAATCAAAATCTAAATAATTGCTACGGAAATAACAACTGCCAATCAAGCAATCATGTCTCTGTACAGACGTTAGCTACATTCAGGGTAATTGAGAAATGTGGTGGCTGACTGGCACTATCAGCATGTGCAGCCCAAAGTAGCACCTGGTTCCATTGCTTAAAGCCAGGCTCTAGCCTAGCTAACACCACGACAATAACAATCACAGACACTCCTTTCATAGTAACCAAAGCAAAGTGTTAGTGTTATGTTTTTATTTCACAAAGCTCATGAGTTTACTTAATGTAAGATCAATGCCAGCCAGGTAACAAAAACAAGGACCAAAGTGTTTTTATTCACAAGGCTTAGGAGACATGATTGCTTGTACTATCCATACCGACACCAATCTCAGGTAACACAAAACCGGTCTGGAAATCATCCTTCCTCAACGAGCCGTTCACTGTGGCCTCAAGTTGACTCAACCTCAGGTTCACCCCTGTTACACACTCCCATTTCCTCCGGGGGGTAATCTCCTGGCTGCATGTTACAGCCAGGGCTCAGTGTTTGTGTCGGGCTTCAACTCTCAACTCACAGGGCGGGTAGCTGTAATGGGCTACAAGAAACAACATCGAACCCAAGTCCCACGGATCAAGATGAGAAAAAAACAGCTCTGTCCAAACCCCCCAAAATTTGTCAGAATCTTTTAGAGCCACAGTGATTTCATTGGAGCGGCAGGGTAGCCTAGTGGTTAGAGCGTTGGACTAGTAACCGGAAGCTGACAAGGTACTAATCTGTCGTTCAAACCCACTCTTCCTAGGCCGTCATTGAAAATAAGAATTTGTTCTTAACTGACTTGCTTAGTTAAATAAAGGTGAAATATTAAAAAAAATATCAGTCGGTGTTCTTAATCAAAATAAGCTAATTGTGCTCTCCAAAAAAAGATCATTTTTTGCGTGAAAAACAGTGAATAAGCAAAAATGTTATGCGTCCGCATACAAAAACATATATGAAGCTTAATTTCATTTTTTATTTTATGCTTTTTTTTTTGTCCAAACTGGTGGCTTGGTACTAAGTTCAGCCTGTGTAAACCACCCAGATCAGCAGAACCCAATTCTCTGAGAGAAACAGACAGTATCTGCTGTACTCCAGTGAGATAAAACTATTAAAGCTAACGCTTAAAACCACAGTAGTTCACAGTTTCTATCTCTAAACTGCATCTCACCATTTCAATTCAAGCTTCCACTCCACCAAGGCAATTTGTAGCCAAAGTGTCTCCATCTGCGACAGTCACTTTTGCAAGGCAGTAGGGAGGGAGACTAGCTAGAGACTGTGTGTTCTTGAGTGATTCAGTGCATGCATCAGACTCTGTCATCAAATGCTTTCATGGTTTCGTGAGTCCCTTGAAGAAACCACACATTTCATCAGTCAGCAGTTTCACACAGACGCAGAGGGAAAAGCTTTGTTTTAAAAGCCAACCGTTGTCTCCTCTCTTACCCCTTGTTCGTTAAAGCTTATCCACCTCCTCACCCACCCAGTCAAGAAAAGCACTATGAAATACTTTTCAAATAGAGGAGACACACTTTGTTGTCTTTTTTCAAATGTATTTTTAGCATCGCCATGACAACCCGACACACCACAAATATTTTCTTCATAGATGATTTTTCCTCCTGGTATTACAATGAAACAAATTATGTTGCACTTGAAAGAAATGTGTGATTATTTGTTGCTTTCCTTGGATTGAAGAAATTCAATCGTCTATGTCGATATTGTTTTGACAAAAATGCGATTCTCCTTGATCTAGGCTACGCTTTATCTTGGATTTGTCTTTTTTGAGAAATTAATTCTGGTTAGTTATTAAAGAATAGATAGTGATATCAAATGAGCTCCAATACTTTTCCTTCAAATAACACTGTAATGTTAAAAGATGATACTATGACACAAGAAAGTTAGCTAAGGACTTTCTAAACTGTTGAGCAGAGGGGATTATGGGAAAAGAATATTAATGATTGTCACCAACATTGTTTGTGATTTAAACAGCAAATGTAGATGAAAGAAAAATGCACCTAAAATGTCATTTTGTTATTCCTTAAATAGCCTTTCACTGTGCTTTTCGACTAATCATTTGGCTTAAATCTAATTTATGTGAATAATTATCCATAATCATATTTAATTATGCACTTAATGCTAATACGACTATTAATTTGATTTAAATGAAGACAGCCTTGACAATCATAATTTACCAGGACCAGATTAACATGCATTGCATAAGAATTGCAAAAATGCATTTACATTTACATTCATCAAAGCGTATCAGCTTAGCACCCCCCCCCCCCAAACCCCCACTACACAATACTCAATAAATGTGTATGTGTTCTTTTTAAAATGAAAAATATATGTGGCAACAAGAAAGTAGCAATTTTTAGGGTTGTTCTATACAGACAGGTGACCTTCTATATTGTACATATACAGTAAAGAAATCAATGGTCATTTTCTATATTGGCTAAAATTCATGTCACATCTCGCTGTTAGGGGGCTAAAATGAAGATGGTTGTTGTGGGTTACCATGCATCTCAATGAATCGCCTGTGTTCGACTACTTTGGCGGCACTATATATGGAATAAGAAATAGGGGGCCATTTGAAATGCAGCCCTGGTCTACAGAAACCATGTGTGACCTTTCCTAAAGAGTGGCAACGCCATTAGCTAAAGGTCAACCCAAAAGACACATTAAACATTACAAACTGCCCCACTGTCAATGGCATAACCATGTAGCAGGATTACATTACTACACTGTGTTCATGCTTTGAAGCAGGGCTGTATGGTAAACTATACATGGGCTGTCTGCTATCAAATAACACTGAGAGGTTGATAGGCACTTCTTCTTCTGAAATGTAAACTCCATCAATGTCTGTATTTCTACATTGAGGTTCAGGGACAGTTCCATGCATATCATAGTAACCAAAGTCTTGTAGATTGATGGACACACTTCCTCAATGTCTTCTGTATTTATGCATTTAGGTAATTGCACCTTTGTGACCTTTTTTTCCAGACAGCCTTTCTGTGCTGTGTGCTGCTTGCGTCTAGCTCTCTGACGCCTGGTTATTGACCTGTAACACTTGTGACATTACAGTGCTCAGATTCAAGAGGATAATAGAGGGGAGGGCGACCTTTATGATAAATTAATAATTAATAAAGTAATTGGTCTGGCGGGTGACTGGGCCATAAAGCACAAGGCCGACAGCTTTGTCTGCCCACTACTTTCATTCAGACGGCCTGAATGATTATTCTGGTCTGTACGCAGGCAAAGGGCAAACAGAATATCAAATATTCACCATGGAGAACACACACACAATTATTTCAGACTTAATGAAGTTTACTCAGGAAAACTATTTCTAGAAGCATTAAATGGGGCACACGCGTGTGCATGCGTACACACGCACACACACTAGGTCACCTTGAGAGGATGGCATTGAGTCTACCTACTTAACTAGAGGCCAACAACATGAAAATTTGGCAATCATCGAGATCAAAATTTTGGACATTTCTCAATCTAGCATTGTCAATAGAGTAGCAGAAACATGATTAAATATGAATCCTCTCTGAGTACTATATGTTTCACTGGACACAATTGCTTGATAGAAAACACAGACCTCACAGTTGAGACTGGTGCCCCCGCCCTCTAGCATAGTGTTGATAAATGCATTCTGTCAAATTGTCCTTAAATGCTCCTGAGGTCTGCAGATCAACTTTAGACAGGCTGGCTTTGATATCCATTAAGACATAATTATGTTAAAGATCTTGTATTATTTGATGCTTAGCTGTGCAGGCTAAATTGCTGCGAGGTCAAGCTCCAATCGAAGCCCTGCGTTTGTAACTCTGAGTGCTTCGGAGATTTCATAATTGGCCTTTTGAACGGCTAATGGCATAGCATGATTGATGTGCTCTCAGAATTGAGTCTTGTCATACGCATAATGCCTATCAAGAAAGTTACGTTGGAAGGAGAAAAAGCAAAGCACGTCAGTTTTTTTGAGCATATAAACAACGTCTGTCCGGCTGAATAATTTCTCAGCTGTAAAGAAAATGGGCTTTAGTCTGGCTCTCACCGACTGCCTGGTATCTTTATGATAAAGTACCATGTTTTGGTTCCCCATCTGTTTTGTGTGTATGGAGAGTGGGGAGTGGGGGATATGCCATATCCCAGAGAGGGAAACGGTTTGGTTGGTATTCTACAGAATCTGACTTGTTAGGCACATCACTGCATATTCACTGGATTCTGCTGGATGTCTCACTCATTGAATGGCTGTGTATGAGGAATCATTTATATTTGTGTTGCATGCACAGCACGCCCCCCTTCCCTTCGCTATAGCCCCTCATGCATTATTTGTTATGGTATTGTTTTCCAGCTGTGAAAGTATTCAATGCATTGCACCAGGAGACCTAGCAGGCTGTTGTCTCGCTTTAGCTGCTTTTATCTACAGTGCATTCGGAAAGTATTCAGACCCCTTGACTTTTTCCACATTTTGTTACGTTACAGCCTTATTCTAAAATGATTGAATCATTTTTTTCCTCATCAATGATAGTAAAGCATTGATTGGTTTGTAACAGAAAACGCCACAGAGGAGCCATAGCCGAGTCTTGCTATTTGAAGTGTTTTCTACAGGTGTGGTGTGTGGATCTCCTTCTGTTTATTTATAAGATGCTATATCTACACGTTTTTTACATATGTGTTTGGACACCTTCATGTGTGTGTAAAATATTACTGTCCTCAGATGATTTATTAATAGATTTGAGCAACATGTACATTTTATATAACATAAATTCATCACATCCTAAATCTAGCCTCATGCTATAGGGTTTGGTTAGAGTTAGCCCTTGTCCCAAATGGCACCCTATTCCATATATATAGTGCTCTACTTTTGACCAGAGCCCAGATCTCATATTACTGTATATATTTTTATATATATATATGTATATATATATATGTATATATATGTATATATGTAAATATTGATTTCCATAATGTATCATGTGTAAATTGTAATTATTTGTCACATTTGACTGTGTAAAACTAACTGTTCTCTGTGAGTGAGGCAGATATATATGACTTCTTGTCTCACTTGAGTGAAACTTGATTTCAAACAGATACACTACTGGTCAAAGTTTTAGAACACCTACTCAATCAAGGGGTTTTCTTTATTTTTCTTTATTTTTTACTGTTTTCGACATTGTAGAATAATAGTGAAGACATACAACTGTGAAATAACACATATGGAATCATGTAGTAACCAAAAAAGTGTTAAACAAATCCAAATATATTTTATATTTGAGATTCTTCAGTGTCACCAGCAAAGCACCCCCACACCATAACACCTCAACCCTCCATGCTTTACGGTGAGAAATACACATGCGGAGATCATCCTTTCACCCACACCGCGTCACACAAAGACACGGTGGTTGGTACCAAAAATCTTACATTTGGACTCCAGACCAAAGGACACATTTCCACCGGTCTAATGTCCATTGCTCATTTTCTTGGCCCAAGCAAGTCTTGTTTTCTTATTGGTGTCCTTTAGTAGTGGTTTCTTTGCAGTAATTCGATCATCAAGGCCTGATTCACAAAGTCTCCTCTGAACAGTTGATGTTGAGATGTGTCTGTTACTTGAACTCCGTGAAGCATTCATTTGGGTGCCAATTTCTGAGGCTGGTAACGCTAATTAACTTATCCTCTGCAGCAGAGGTAACTCTGGGTCTTCCATTCTTGTGACTGTCCTAATGAGAGCCAATTTCATCATAGCGCTTGATGGTTTTTGCGACCGCACTTGAAGAAACGTTCAAAATTCTTGAAATGTTCCACATTGACTGACCTTGATGTCTTAAAGTAATAATGGACTGTTGTTTCTCTTTACTTATTTGAGCTGTTCTTGCCATAATATGGACTTGGTCTTTTACCAAATATGGCTATCTTCTGTATACCACCCCTACCTTGTCACAACACAACTTATTGGCTCAAACGCATTGAGAAGGAAATAAATTCCACAAATGAACTTTTAACAAGGCACACCTGTTAATCGAATTGCATTCCAGGTGACTACCTAATGAAGCTGGTTGAGAGAATGCCAAGAGTGGGCAAAGCTGTCATCAAGGCAAAGGGTGGCTACTTGAAGAATCTCAAATATAAAATATATTTTGATTTGTTTAACACTTTTTTGTTTACTAAATGATTCCATATTTTTTAATTCATAGATTTGATGTCTTTACTATTATTCTACAATGTAAAACCCTTGAATGAGTAGGTGTTCTAAAACTTTTGACCGGTAGTGTACGTGTTTGTCATTTAACAACCCCATCCTTTATTAGATGGGGAAAAATACACCTATCCTTTCCCAAAGTTATTTTAACAAAAATAGTAAATTGACAAACATTTCTAAAAATGGATACACACAATATAGCATTTTTGGAATATAACTCTTCATTTACTCAAGCAGGGCTGAAAAGGAGAGAAGCAAAGAATAGTTTCATTTGGAAACCCATTTTGGCTACACCCCCTCTCACAGTATGGGAAGGGAGTTAAATATCAGGTGGCTGCTCCAAAATAAAGTAGTGAGAGTCTGAAATAAACCAAAGTCCTCTCTTCTACTCTTTTCCAACTGTAATGGGTTGCACAACAGGGAAGGTAAGCCGCTAAAAGGATCACATAGAATTGAGTATTTGTTGTGTTGGTGCACTGAAAACATTTATAGTTGTTGAAGCTAGAGGAATATTTCGCTAGCACAGACTGGAATATGTTCCCAGATTCATCCGATGGCATTGAGGAGTTTACCACTGTCATGGCCGTCGTTGGAAGGAGACCAAGGTGCAGCGTGGTGAGCCTAAATTTTTCTTTTATTTATATAAAATGTTGCCGACAAAACAAGAAATAACAAAACAACCGTGAAGCTTAACAGGGCTATAGTGCACACCCCAGCTAGAAGCTATGGATTTAGCTAAAGGCTAGAGCTACCACTTTCAAGGAGCGGGACACTAATCCGGACACTGATAACAAATCTCACTATGCCCTCCGGCGAACCATCAAACAGGCAAAGCGTCAGAACAGGACAAATCCTACCACACCGACTCTGAAGCTGCCGGTGACGCAAGCCTACCAGATGAGCTAAATGCCTTCTACGCTCGCTTTGAGGCAAGTAACACTGAACCTTGCATGAGAGCACCAGCTTTTCTGGAAGACTCTGTGATCACGCTCTCTGTAGCCGATGTAAGACCTTGTAAGAGGTTAACAAGGCCACTAAAGTAAGAGCTTTAAACATTAACAAGGCCGCAGGGCAGACAAGTAGGACACGTACTCAGAGCATGTGCTTACCACCTGGCAAGTGTCTTCACTGATATTTTCAACCTCTCCCTGACCCAGTCTGTAATACCTACTGGTTTCAAATGTTCTATAGGATTGAGGTCAGAGCTTTGTGATGGCCACTTCAATACCTTGACTTTGTTGTCCTTAAGCCATTTTGCCACAACTTTGGAAGCATGCTTGGGGTCATTGTACATTTGGAAGACCCATTTGCGACCAAGCTTTAACCTGTTGCGACGAGCAATCCCGTATCCGGAATCCTATTTATAGCCTCAAGCTCATTACTATTCATGAAAATCGCAAATTAAATTAAATAAATATATTTGCTCTCAACCTTAGCCTTTTGTTAACAACACTGTCATCTCAGATTTTCAAAATATGCTTTTGAACCATAGCTAAACAAGCATTTGTGTAAGAGTATTGATAGCCTAGCATAGCATTAAGCCTAGCATTCAGCATGCAACATTTTCACAAAAACAAGAAAAGCATTCAAATAAAATCATTTACCTTTGAAGAACTTCAGATGTTTTCAATGAGGAGACTCTCAGTTAGATAGCAAATGTTCAGTTTTTCCAAAAAGATTATTTGTGTAGGACAAATCGCTCCGTTTTGTTCATCACGTTTGGGTAAGATAAAACCCATTACAACGCAAACTTTTTTCCAAATTAACTCCATAATATTGACAGAAACATGGCAAACGTTGTTTAGAATCAATCCTCAAGGTGTTTTTCACATATCTATTGACGATAAATAATTCGTGGCAGTTTGGTTTCTCTTCTGAAGAAAACGGAACGTGCATGGACCTGGTGATTACGCAATAATTTCGACGGAGGACACCGGGCGGACACCTGGTAAATGTAGTCTCTTATGGTCATTCTTCCAATGATATGCCTACAAATACGTCACAATGCTGCAGACACCTTGGGGAAACGACAGAAAGTGCAGGCTCATTCCTGGCGCATTCACAGCCATATAAGGAGACATTGGAACACAGGGCATTCAAACTCTGGACCATTTCCTGTATGAAATTTCATCTTGATTTTGCCTGTAGCATTAGTTCTGGGGCACTCACAGATAATATCTTTGCAGTTTTGGAAACGTCAGAGTTTTTTCTTTCCAAATCTGTCAATTACATGCATAGTCGAGCATCTTTTTGTGACAAAATATCTTGTTTAAAACGGGAACGTTTTTTATCCAAAAATTAAAAGAGCTCGAACTTCTCGAAGAAGTTAACTTTATGTCTTGAGATGTTGCTTCAATATATCCACATAATTTTCCTACCTCATGAGCCATCTATTTTGTGAAGTGCACCAGTCACTCCTGCAGAAAAGCACCCCCACAACATGATGCTGCCTCTCCCATGCTTCATGGTTGGGATGGTGTTCTTCGGCTTGCAAGCCTCCCAAACATAACAATGGTGATTTTTGCCCAACAGTTCTATTTTTGTTTCATCAGCCCAAAGGACATTTCTCCAAAATGTACGATCTTTGTCCCCATGTGCAGTTGCAAACCGTAGTCTGGATTTAGAGCAGTGGCTTCCTCCTTGCTGAGCGGCCTTTCAGGTTATGTCGATATAAGACTCTTTTTACTGTGGATATAGATACTTTTGTACCTGTTTCCTCCAGCAATCTTCACAAGATCCTTTGCTTTAATTCTGGGATTAATTAGCACTTTTCGCACCAAAGTACGTTCATTTCTAGGAGACAGAACGTGTCTCCTTCCTGAGCTGTATGGCGACTGCGTGGTCCCATGGTGTTTATACTTGCATACTGTGTTGTTATGTGTTAATAACATTTAGACTACGTTACCCAGCAGGCTATGCGGGAGGCAAATGGTTCAAGAATGACCTGCATGGCTAAACATGGAGTTTTCTAGCTGAAGTATATGTTCATTAAAAGTAGTTAAATCTACGCCCCGGTTTGTCATTATATAAGGAACAAACACAACATGGTGTCAGATTGGTAGTCGCTATGACAAAGAGAAAAGAAAGAAGTAACTCTGCAAATTTCCTGATGAAAATAGAACATTCTACCACAAGTAGCAGCGAGAGCGAGGCTGCATTGGAATCTGTTGACGAGCAAGTTGATGAGCAACATACTGAAGTAAGAGAAATTGACACTGTTCCTGTTCTCCGTCATGGATAGGCTTAGTCCTCCTACTCCTATGCAGTTATCAGGCAATTTAGCTGACAATTGGAAACGTTTCAAGCAGAGATTCCATATCTACCTAGCAGCCAGTGGTGCAGGGGGAGATGATGACAAATTGAAACTTCCATTTTTCTGCATGTTATTGGAGAGGATGCATTGGACATTTACAATAGCTTTCAGCAAGATGAGGCAAACTTGACATTGACTGTGCTAATGGCTAAATTTGCGGATGTACTTTGTACCAAGCCAGAACGTCACGTTTGAGAGATACACGTTTTTCTCTCATGATCAGAAACAGGGAGTCAGTTTTGAACAGTATTTGGCTGAGCTGAATACACTGAGCAAAACGTGTGAATTTGAAAATCTGGAAGACTAAAAGACAGGATAGTCTGTGACATACTTGATAATGGACTCAAGGAGAGATTGCTGCGTGAGCAAGATTGAACTTTGGATAAAGCAGTGAATATGTGTGGTGCAGCTGAAACCACCAGAGCACATGCTAAAGAGCTGTGCAGTGTATGCCATAAAAAGAGAGGAGCACCACATGCAACGCATTACAAAACAAAAACAAGCAAAAGAGAGAAATCAAAACACTACATGTGGAAAACGTGGATTTATCCACAAGACAACAAAAAAATAATTTCTCAAAATGCTGCAAAGCTGAGGCTACGAAGAAAAAGGTTCACACAGTCAAGGAGATTGAAGAATTCTTTGTTGATTCTGTGGAAATATGCAATGCAGTAAATGCTGAATGGCTTGCGCCATTGACTGTGAATGAAACTATAATACCATTCAAGCTTGATACTGGAGCTCAGGTAAACCTGTTGTTGCTGGATGACTACAAAACACTGAAGGTGAAGAGCAAAATACACCCGGTGAAAATTAAGGTCACTGGTTATACTGGAGAGAACATACCAGTCACAAAAAAAAAGGTAGCTGCATAGTAACTTTACAGCACAAAGGAAAACAGTTCAGAGCACAGCTGCTGATTGTGGAAAAGAGTGTTCAGCCTATTCTAGGAATCAATGCATGTGAAAAGTTCAATTTGTTGAAAAGAGTGTATGCGGTGACATCACAGATTGAAAATGACCAAGAATCGCTACTGGCTGAGTATGAGGATGTGTTTGAGGGTCTTGGATGTTTACCAGGAGAACACAAAATATGTACTGATGACAAAATTACTCCAGTTGTGCATGCATGCAGAAAAGTTCCATTTGCACCGAGGAAAAATCTCAAGGAGGAATTCGGACGCATGGAAAAGATGGGCATCATCACAAAAATGGATGAACCTACAGACTGGGTAAGCTCACTGGTTATTGTGGTGAAAAGAACAGCGATCTCAGGATATGTCTAGACCCGAGAGATCTCAACAAAACAATCAAGAGAGAGCATTTCAAGTTGCCAACCAGAGAAGAGATAATGTCGCAGTTTGCTGAAGCAAAGTTGTTCAGTAAGCTTGATGCCTCATCAGGATTCTGGCAAATGAAGCTAGATGAAGGAGGCTCAAGGCTATGCACATTCAACACACCTGAGGGCAGGTACAGATTTCTTCGTCTACCATATGGGATTCTCTCAGTGCCAGAGGTCTACCACAACACAATCCACATGATCTCAGAGCACATTCCAGGAGTGGAGACTATGATCGATGACATCATCATCTTGGGGTCCACAAAAGAAGAACACGATGCAAGAATGAGACAAGTGCTGGACCTGACACAAGGACAAATGCGAGTTTGGTGTGAAAACACTTACCTTCGTGGGAGATGTACTTTCAGAGGACGGAGTCAAACCAGATCAACAACATGGAGCGCCCGAAGAACAAGGACGATGTGAGACGCTTCATGGGCATGATCACCTACCTTGCAAAGTTCATACCAGATGTCTTCTGGAACAGAACAATGAATGGGAATGGTCCCATGAACAGGAAAACTGCTTCAAAAACCTAAAGAAGACAATCACAGAAGAGCCAGTGCTCAGGTTCTATGATCCAGAGAAAAGCACAAGGATTTCTGCAGACGCAGTTTGGCCTGGGAGCAGTTCTTCTGCAACAGCATGACGACACATCGCAACCCGTCGCTTATGCGTCCAGAGCCTTGACAGGTGCTGAAACAAGGTATGCACAAATAGAGAAAGAACTACTGGCAAGCACATACGCTTGCGAAAGGTTTCACCAATACGTCTACAGACTAAACTTCGAAGTAGAAACCGACCACAAACCATTGGTGTCAATCATGTCTAAGGCACTGAATGATTGTCCAATGAGAATCCAGAGAATGTTGATCAGACTGCAAAAGTATGATGTGAAGATGATCTATACCCCGGGAAACTTCATGTTCGCCGCCGACACTCTTTCTCAAGCAGTCGACAAGGAGAGCTTCGACACACAGAAAAACACTGAGATTCAGGCCTACGTCGACATGATTGTAGCATCACTTCCTGTGTCTTCTGAGAGAATGGAGCAGATCAAAAGAGAGACCGCAGCTGACCAAACAATGACAGAGTTGAAAGAAACAACACTGATAGGATGGCCTGCACAGAAAAACAACTGTCCAAGGAGAATACAGGATTACAGGATTACTGGATGTGCAGAGCAGAGCTCACCGTTGTGGATGACATATTGTTCAAAGGCAACAAGATTGTCATTCCCATGACACTACGCAAAGAAATGCTACAGAAAATACACAAGGGCCACTTGGGTGAGGAAGAATGCAAACGACGAGCACGAGAAGTAATGTACTGGCCAAGAATGAACCAGGAAATCAGCCAGACCACTGCTTCATGTGAACTGTATTTTACCTACAGGCCAAAGCAGCAAGCAGAGCCTCTAATGCCTCATCCAGTACTCAACAGACCCTACTACAAAGTTGGAGTTGACCTTTTTGACTGCAATGGCAAAAGTCACATTGTTGTTACCGACTACTACTCAAACTACCCTGAAGTAGCAACACTGCCAATGACCTGAAATCAGTCTTTGCAAGACATGGGGTTGCGTCTGAACTGTACTCAGACAATGGCCCGCAGTTTTCAAGTTCCGAATTCCGATCGTTCACTAACGACTGGGGATTCCGACACAACACCTCCAGCCCCAACTACCCAAGGTCCAACGGCTTAGCAGAGAGTTCAGTCAAAATGTTCAAAGGTCTGATGAAAAAGGCACACGATGGAAAGGAGGATTTCCTAAAAAATCTGATGATCTACCGCAGCGCACCACTGCAGAATGGACTTTCACCTGCACAAATGTTGATGGGACGTCGCATCAGAACCAACCTACCCATCCATGAGGACTTGCTAACACCCAGAGGTGCTCACAAAGTCAAACTCGCAAAGGACAAACAGAAAGACAAACAAAAACAGCGACACGAAAGAAATGCAAGACACTTACCTGAACTGAAACCTGGAGATCATGTACGACTCCGAGACATCACTCCAGGAACCTGGATTCAGCAAAGGTGTGTGCAGAGAGAAGTTGCAATAGAGAAATAGAGCCACAATAGAGTATTGTTGGACAGACTATATTTAGTTGAAAAAACATTTAGGGAAAGAAATGTGTGTTATTGAAAATTGCATGTTATGCAGGTTGAGTAAACAAATGTGATGCGACATGTGTAGTTACATAGAAAATTAGTTTTATTTTAAAGGAAAGAAGATGTGTTGCTATGTGTTAATAACATTTACACTACGTTACCCAGCAGGCTATGCGGGAGGCAGATGGTTAAAGAATGCCTTGCATGGCTAAACATGGAGTTTTCTAGCCCCGGTTTGTCATTATATAAGGAACAAACATAACAAATACTATTGTTTGTACAGATGAACGTGGTACCTTCAGGCATTTGGAAATTGTTCCCAAGTATGAACCAGACTTGTGGAGGTCTACAATTTTTCTTGTATTATTTCTTTTGATTTTCCCATGATGTCAAGAAAAGAGGTACTGAGTTTGAAGGTAGGCCTTGAAATACATCCACAGGAACACCTCCAGTTGACTCAAATGTCAATTAGAAGCTTCTAAAGCCATGACATCATTTTCTGATATTTTTCAAGCTGTTAAAAGGCACAGTCAATTTAGTGTATATATACCTCTGACCCACTGGAATTGTGATACATTGAATTATAAGTGAAATAATCGTTGGAAAAATTACTGTACAAAGTAGATGTCCTAACCGACTTGCCAAAACTATAGTTTGTGAACAAGACATTTGTGGAGTGATTGTTAAGCAAGTTTTAATGTGTATGTCAACTTCTGACTTCAACTGTATGTGAGAATGCTGTGAATTGACTTCAGCTCAGTGTTGAACACCATTACTGCCCTCCAAGCTCTTCACTAAGCTAAGGACTGAACACCTCTCCTCTGCAACTGGTTTCTGGACTTCCTGACAGGACGCCCCCAGGTGGTGAGGGTAGGCAACACACCCTCAAGGCAACACACCCTCACACACCCTTCTTCACCTCTTGTACTTCCATAACTGTGTGGCCATGCACAACTCCGACACCATCATTAAGTTTGCCGATGACGACGAGACACCCTACAGGGAGGAGGTCAGAGACCTCTCCCTTAAGGTCTTGAGGTCCAAAAGGCTCCTTAACAGCTTCTACCCCCAAGCCATAAGACTGCTGAACAATTAATCAAATGCCCTCTTTTATTATTACAATGCTTACCCTACCTACAAGTACGAATTACCTTGACTAATCTGTACCCCAGCACATTTACTAGGTATCGGTACCCCCGGTATATAGCCTCATTATTGTTCTTTTATTTAGTAAATATTTTCTTAACTTTACTTTCTTAAAACTGCATTGTTGGTTAAGGGCTTGTAAGTAATCATTTTACAGTACACCTGTTTTATTTTGCTCATGTGACAAATACAATTTGATTTGATTTCACTTTAATCATTGCCTATGCGACATGCAGTCCTCAACCAACAGTGCAGATGGAGGCTTCAGCTCTTGCGTAAAACAATGTATACTTGTGAAACCCTCTGCTAACTTCACAAGGTTTCTGCAATGGCAACTAAACAGAGAGTGCCGTCATTGTGCAGATTAAAAGGAGAACTGCACTGGAGTGGCATTGTGTTGCTGTCACACAGTATTC
Source organism: Oncorhynchus keta (assembly GCF_023373465.1). Lineage (NCBI taxonomy): Eukaryota > Metazoa > Chordata > Actinopteri > Salmoniformes > Salmonidae > Oncorhynchus > Oncorhynchus keta. The sequence continues at coordinate 57,096,228 of NC_068448.1, read as the reverse complement.
TCCTTGCGATACAATTCATATTTTGTGACTACGCTACTGCAGATTGGTTTATGCACAAGGACGATCCGTCTGCCACTTTGGCATTGTCTACTTTTCATGCCATTCCATAGTCGTTACGATACGTGTTCACTCCAGTCAACATTGTGTCCCCTATTGTATCTAACCGTATGTGCAGTGTATTAAAAAGTAGATGTTATACCATTAAACTATGATACAACTGCATCTTTGTAAAGGGGTCAATGACATCATTAAATTTGGACAGAACGGACGGATGAAACGGATGGACGAACGGATGGACGAACAGAAGGTTGGCCATACAGGGGCGGCAGGTAGCCTAGTGGTTAGAGTGTTGGGCCAGTAAGCGAAAGGTTGGGCCAGTAAGCGAAAGGTTGAATCCCTGAGCTGGCAAGGTAGAAATCTGTCATTCTATCCCTGAACAAGGTAGTTAACTCACTGTTTCTAGGACGTCATTTGAAATTATATTTTGTTCTTAACTGACTTGCCTAGTTAAATAAAAAAATAAACACAGGCAGACAGTGCTTTTTATGAACATTTTATCCAGACAGGCAGACAGACAGACAACTATCCATCCAGACAGACAGTGTTGTTTTATGTGTCATTATTTCAGTCAGTGTGTGTCACAGTGGAATGGGACACTCAGCAGGTTTCATTAAATCCCCGGTCCGGCCCAAACACCTCTCTCAGGGACAGCCAGGTCTGAATAGGGGGTTATTAGAGGTAGGTGACAGTAAATGACGTCTGTGTTTTGGCCTGGAAAGGTTATTATGTGGAACCAATGTAAGTTCACAATAGGACACAGCGACTGACTCTGAGCTCTTTCTTTCTCTTTAATATCAAGCGTACTGATATCCACCTGGACAGATATTTGAGGGTTGGAGTGCACAATGATCTACTGGCCAATCACACATCAATGTCCAGGTGGTAGAGAGAACATCATCTCACAGAACATGTATAATTTTGTATTATTCTGTCTTTATTCTAATCATTGCCTACATGACATGCCGTCCTTAACCAACAATGCAGACGGTGTCGTTGTGCTATCCGGTGTAAGATAATGTATACTTATAACACCCACCACTAATTTTACAAGGTTTGTGCAATTGCTACTTATGAAAATGAAAATGCAATATGACTTACAATGGAACAGTCAGTCAAGGATATTCCACAGCTTGAGGGTTTCAGATTTACAATAGAGCCCAGAGTACTCTGCATACTGATTATTACTAAGGTAAGGGATATGTGTTAAACTCTCACTAGACACAATAGAGGAATTAGGATTCAATCCGCCTGGTTTTAGACTAGAGGTACTCTTCCAAATGAGTATCTATTATACCAGAACCCTTCAGGCTATTGCCAGCCTGCTAGATGGGATACCTCACAAGGGAGGTACACCCAATACGCCGTGTGTATTTCGCACCACTACAGCAGATGGTTATGATATGGATTACCATGACAGTAAGTCAATAAGACAGAGATCCAGGTTTTAGCAGGATTAGTCAACTCTCTCTCGGCTCTATCAGGGTTTTGTTTTCAGATACGTCATTGTTCTCCAATCTCCACATGCTCTTAAACGAAATGTGCGTTCTGTCCTGGTTTGTTTGGGCCCGTCTATGGCTCAGAGGCATAAGTTATGCAACATTTACTCATTCTGCTCCAACAGACTGCCAGTGTTCTGTCAGGAAGAGTTTGATGATGATAAACAATAATAATGTCTTCTTTTTTTTTTACATAAATGGGCAGCAGTGAGTGTGTACAAAAAAAAAGGCATCTTATAAAGGACCTGTGATTTGTTGCATTCGCACCACCGTATGTTTCCATTTCTAATGCTTTAGAACCGCTCATTCCCTTCTGTCACAGAGACACACTTGGTTACAACTGGTTATAATTCAACTCCGACCAATAAGAATGGGTGACAACTCCACCTCTCATTTCCGTGGGAGTCTGGACGTGTGATCCAGTGTGTGTTTCATTAAGAACACCTGCCCTGCGTTGGCTCAGAGCTGGGCCAAAATCACTAATTCAACAGCGGCTCTGCAAATTCAAATCCAATTGTATTTGTCACATCCTTCATGAATAACAGGTGACAGCCGTGGTATATCAGACCATATATCCCGGGTATGACGAAACATTTATTTGTACTGCTCTAATTATGTTGGTAACCAGTTTATAATAGCAATAAGGCACCTCGGGGGTTTGTGGTATATGGCCAATATACCACACCCCCTCATGAATTGTTGCTTAAATAACTACTGTAGAAAGTGACAGATGAGTCAAAAGAGTTAGTGCAAAAAGGGTCAATGCAAATAGTCCAGGTAGCTATTTGGACATACGGCTTGGGGATATAAGCTGTTCAGTGTCCTGTTGGTTCCAGACTTGGTGCATCAGTACAGCTGCCATCCGGTAGCAGAGAGAACAGTCTATTACTTAGGTGGCTGGAGTCTTTTTTGTACAATTTGTAGGGCTTTCCTCAGACACTGACTGGTATAAAGGTCCTGGGTGGCAGGGAACTCGGCCCCAATAGTGTTCTGGGTCGTACACATTACCCTCTGTGGTGCCTTGCGGTCGGATGCCAAGCAGTTGCCATACCAAGCGGTGATGCAACCAGTCAAGATGCTCTCAATGGTGCAGCTGTAGAACTTTTTGAGGATCTGAAGACCCATGCCAAATCATTTCAGCCTCTCGAGAGGAAAATAGGCATTGTCTTGAACTCTTCACAACTGTGTTGACGAGTGTTGACCATGGAACTTGAAGCTCTCAGCCCGCTCCACTACAGCCTCCGTTTCCTGTAGTCAAGAGCAACTCCTTTGTCTTGCTGATGTTAAGGAGCCTTTTGGACCTCAAGACTAAACTTGGCACTCTGGTACCACTTGCCGTGCGTTAGCAGAGAGAACAGTCTATGACTTGGGTGACCGTAGTCTTTGACAATTTTTAGGGCCTTCCTCTGACCCCACCTAGTATATAGGTCCTGGATGGCAGGAAGTTTGACTCCAGTGATGTACTGGGCTGCCTCGCACTACCCTCTGCAGCACCTTACGGCCGGATGCCAGGCAGTTGCCATATCAGGCGGTGATGCAACCGGTCAGGATGCTTTCGATGGTGCAGCTGTAGAATTTTTTGAGGATCTGGGGACCCATGCCAAATCTTTTCAGTCTCCTGAGGGGGATTATACATTTTTGCACAAACTGTCAGAAACTGTCTAAATGAAGCTCATCTGCATGCTCGTTGGCCTGACCAGGGTCTTGGCTTGACTGCAGTTCGCCATCGTAATCGACTTCAGTGGGTAAATGCTCACCTTCGATGGCCACTGGCACACTGGAGAAGTGTGCTCTTCACGGATCAATCCCGATTTCAACTGTAGTGGGAAGTTGTCAAACGTATGGCGTCGTGTGGGCGAGCGGTTTGCTGATGTCAAAGATGTGAACAGAGTGCCCCATGGTGGGTTTATGGTATTGGCAGGCATAAACTACAGTCAACGAACACAATTCCATTTTATCAATGAAAATTTGAAAACACAGAGATACAGTGATGAGATCCTGAGATCCTTTTTTTAAGGTATCTGTGACCAACAGATGAATATATCTGTATTCCCAGTAGAGAAATCCATAGATTAGGGCCTAATGAATTCATTTCAATTTTCCCATTTCCTTATATGAACTGTTACGCAGTAAAATCTTTTAAACGGTTTCATGTTGCACACAATATATTTTGGTTCAGTGTAATTGGAGTGTCCGGGAGTCCAGTTTAATATTATTGAGAAAAAAAGAGCTCAGGTGTGATTGACCAGTAGACCATTGTGCACTCCAACCCTCAAATGTCTGTCCAAGTGGAAATCAGCACTGTCACGTATACTCCCTCTCCGGCCTCTAGGTCATCAGGCTGCGGATTATTCCACACACCTGTCACCACTGTCTTGTGCACCAGCGCCTCATGACACTCACCTGGACTCCATCACCTCCTTGATTATCTCCCTATATGTCACGCCCTGACCGTAGATTGCTTTCTATTTTTTGTTTGGTCAGGGTGTGATGTGGGTGAGCATTCTATGTTGTTTTTCTATGTTTTCTTTTCTATGTGTTTGGCCTGGTATGGTTCCCAATCAGAGGCAGCTGTCTATCGTTGTCTCTGATTGAGAACCATACTTAGGTAGCCTTTTCCCACCTGGTGTTTGTGGGTAGTTGTATCCTGTTTTGTGTCTGTGTTTTCACCTTTCAGGACTGTTTCATTTTTAATTTCTTACATTCACTTTGTTATTTTGTATTTTCGTGTTCTGGTATAATAAATAATCATGGACACTTACCACACTGCGTTTTGGTCCGATCCTTCCTACTCCTCATCCGATGAAGACGAAGATCGTTACACTATATCTGTCACTCCCCTTGGTTCTTTCCTCAGGTGTTACTCGGTGCGTAGATTGTGTTTCGTGTTAGTTTCTTTTATATATTAAAACACTCACTCCCTGAACTTGCTTCCTGACTCTCAGCGCACTCGTTACAAGCACACTTAATGATGAGGAGAAAGAAAGAGCTCAGAGTCAGTCATGTCCGATTGTGAACTCACTGTGATTCCACATAATAACCTTTCCAGGCCAAAACACAAAGGTCATTTACTGTCAGCCACCCCTAATAACCCCTATTCTGACCTGGCTGTCCCTGAGAGAAGCGTTCAGACCAGACTGGGGGATTTAATGAAACTTGCTGAGTGTCCCATTCCACAGTGGCTCACACTGACTAGAATATTGACACAAAACAGCACTTTCTGTCTGTCTCGATGGTTGCCTACTTGTCTGTCTGTCTGCCTGCATTGAATAATGACACATACAACAACACTGTCTGCCTGCCTGCCTCACTGTCTTTCTGTCGGTCTGACAGGCCGTCCGTTCATCCAACCGTCTGTCCGTTGGTCCATCTGTTCGTCTTTTCGTTCGTTGGTCTGTCTGTCGGTCTGAATGGCATGAAAAGTAGACAATGCCAAAGTGGCTGGACTGATCGCCCTTGTACATAAACCAATCTGCAGTAGCCTAGTCACAAAATATTAATTGAAGCACAAGGAGAATACTGTGTGACAGCAACACAATGCCACTCCAGTGCAGTTCTCCTTTCAATCTGCACAGTGACGGCACTCTCTGTTTACTAGTTTTGTCCTTTCATTTTCAATTCCCCGTGTGAGTCAAGGTCCAATCTCATGATTTGAATGTCTCTCGTTCTGCCAGATGAAACTCTAGAAATGAAACTGGAAATACTGTGTAGTGAACCAAGGTTACAGTCCCAACAGTGGACATGCTCTAGTGTATAGTGTGTTCAAACAGACTATTTCCCATTTTTTTGGTCTCTGTCTAAAACAACAGACTGGAAGGTATTTAGTTGAAAATGTAGAGTTTGACATTTTCCCAGAAACAAAACCATCGCATGGAATCACAGTTAAAATGCTATTTTAAGTGTTACACTTTGATGTTGGCTGTAACTGAATAAAGGGGAAGCCAAGAGGTGAAAGAGGGTCGCTATATTTTCCTGACAAGTTATTGCCTGCAAGGCATAGTTATATAGAGTTATATGGATCCATAAGGATATCCTGAACAGTGCAATTACAATGAGCTCATCCGATCTGTTTGTTTTTAGTGTTAGGGCGCCCACATCTAATCCTATGCAAAGCAAGGTAATTGAAAGCCTTGTGGGGAGCCCAGCTATCACCTGCTCTTGAATCACAGAGGGGAGCAAATACATTACATCACCATGGAGTCAACAGAGAATACTCTGCAGCACCACCAAGGAACAATTAAACCACAAGTGCTGAAATACAGTAAATCACTGATTTGGGGTTTTCCTCAGAGGCATATTCATTTAGATCTCTTTAATATACAGAATGAGCACAAGAAGACTAAAAGAGAGATGATATGTGAAGCATTCAGACACATAGAGATGGGCACCACACATATCCACGCTAATGAAGATGAAGCAGTTTTTCACAACAACAACAGAGTAATGTTATCTGGTTAGCTGTCTGGGATGGATTAATGGTGAGGAGAAACTTATAAATTGAAGTTAAGAGAAATCCTTCCTTGTTCTGAGTCATTATAGATCAGCTGCTCTAAACAGTCAACAGTGTGTGTGTGTGTGTGTGTGTGTGTGTGTGTGTGTGTGTGTGTGTGTGTGTGTGTGTGTGTGTGTGTGTGTGTGTGTGTGTGTGTGTGTGTGTGTGTGTGTGTGTGTGTGTGTGCGCGTGTGTGTGTGTGTGTGTGTGTGTGTGTGTGTGTGTGTGTGTGTGTGTGTGTGTGTGTGTGTGTGTGTGTGTGTGTGTGTGTGTGTGTGTGTGTGTGTGTGTGTGTGTGTGTGCTCTTAGCTATCAGCATGCTCCCAGCCATCCCAACTATCAATCAGTGGTCTCTCTGTAAATGCCAAGGCCGATAATTAATGATAGATTTACAGCGCTATTGCTAATGAAAGATTTACAGGCGTAAAGGATACTTGGCAACAGATAGCCCGTAGGAAGCATCTGAGCTATGACAGCCAGCCACCACATCAATTTCTTCTGGGAGACAGGTGCACATAATGGGCCAACAGTCAAGGCAATGACAATTGTAGGAGAGAAAAAAAAATGTACGTGTGCGTGTGTGTGTAGAAAATGTGTGGCAGGCCGACAGTCAGCGACACGCAGCAGAAGGTAGTAGCGCATCGCCGTGACAACGCCGACAGCCAGTTAACCTTCAGCCCCCTCCAGATGCCACGGCGACAAGCATCATCAAAACAGTTTGGACCCTCACTTGACAAAATACTTAATTCTGACTTCTTAAGGTTATTTCACAATAACACTACACAGACACAATCCCCCCTTGTCCTCCTTCCTTTTTTCTAGTTCTTCCACAGCTTTTAATTTATTTCCTTTAAAGCCATGGTTCACTGGTTACTGTATAGTTTGAAATCCTCTACAGCTGTTGGCTCATTAAGTTACTATGGCAACCTGCTGCATTCACTTGTGTTCCATCCCGCCCAACTGGGACCCCACAGGGTAAACCTTTAAGCGGAGAGCCGGGAGGGAGCTCCATCGTGGATTTTGGGTTGGAGACAAGGAGGCAGACGAGGCATGGATTGGGTTAGGGAATTGCTTATTTCTCCTTTCCTAGCTCCATTTAACTGACTATTGAGCACAAAAGCTGTTCCTTTTTGACATCAGTGGTGGATGCCTTAATTTTACGAAACATAAAAGTGTATTGACAAAACGTCAGAGTGAGAAAATGTTAGGTCATAAAATATAGAGCTCTCTATTCGTACAACCAATATGTTTATGAATGATAATTATACCTATCACATACTGCACAAATCGCTTGCAAAAAGATTCATAGGTGTCTCTAACCAATGACTAAACCAAAAAAATGTACTACATTCTTATCATTTATAGTAACTACATTACATACCCCTTTCCTTTCCCTCACCCCTCTCTCAATATGTAGGCTTGCTAATGAGTCACAGCGCAATAATTAGATCATACATTTTCATTTCATTTCTTAATTATCAATTCGACTGTGTGAGTTTTATTGAAAAGAGAATTGATATAATCTTATGCAATATAAGTTAATAATTCTAATTTGATTCCACATTTTATGTGCATACTAAGTAGTCTTGTTAAGACATCTTTCTCGCCAAGAGATAATTAATTATTCTAAATGCAAAGCGATTCATTTTTCTTATCTTCAAATTGCTATTGAAGGTTTTAAACCGGATTTACTATTTCAAGTCTTATTTGATGCAATTATATTAAGACCTAGGTCTATATATCATCACATTAGGAAAGACCAAAGATATCATTTTCCTTCACAGAAGCAAACACTGCTCCATTGCAACCCACTGACTTTGAAGTAATGGGTTCAGTTACTGAACCATTTAAGTTAAAAAATATGACTTCCTCTATGAATATTAAAGCGTTAATTTGTTACCTGATCGCCTCAATGTTTCTGTCATTGGCAGCTATGCTAAGAACCCATGAAAGGACCATAAAAACTCAGCCAAAGGCATTATGTACATAAAACAATGACGTCCATGTAATCAACCCATAGGAGTACACGAAACACATCTATGTAATCAACCCATAGGAGTAGACGAAACACATCTATGGAATCAACGGCACAATGGAACATCTGAACGAAGGCAGATCTAATATTTGGCTTGGAACACTTTGAACACCCTGTTCATTATGAGTCAACATGGATCTCGCTCTCAGTTCTTCTACTCATAATAGACATGGATCTCGCTCTCAGTTCTTCTACTCATAACAGACATGGATCTCTCTCAGTTCTCCTACTCATAACAGACATGGACCTCTCTCTCAGTTCTCCTACTCATAATAGACATGGATCTCTCTCAGTTCTCCTACTCATAACAGACATGGATCTCGCTCTCAGTTCTTCTACTCATAACAGACATGGATCTCTCTCAGTTCTCCTACTCATAACAGACATGGACCTCTCTCAGTTCTCCTACTCATAACAGACATGGACCTCTCTCTCAGTTCTCCTACTCATAATAGACATGGATCTCTCTCAGTTCTCCTACTCATAACAGACATGGATCTCGCTCTCAGTTCTTCTACTCATAACAGACATGGATCTCTCTCAGTTCTCCTACTCATAACAGACATGGACCTCTCTCCCAGTTCTTCTACTCATAACAGACATGGATCTCTCTCTCAGTTCTCCTACTCATAACAGACATGGACCTCTCTCTCAGTTCTTCTACTCATAACAGACATGGATCTCTCTCAGTTATTCTACTCATAACAGACATGGATCTCGCTCTCAGTTCTTCTACTCATAACAGACATGGATCTCTCTCTCAGTTCTCCTACTCATAACAGACATGGATCTCTCTCAGTTCTTCTACTCATAACAGACATGGATCTCTCTCTCAGTTATTCTACTCATAACAGACATGGATCTCGCTCTCAGTTCTTCTACTCATAACAGACATGGATCTCTCTCTCAGTTCTCCTACTCATAACAGACATGGATCTCTCTCAGTTCTTCTACTCATAACAGACATGGATCTCTCTCTCAGTTCTCCTACTCATAACAGGCATGGATCTCTCTCAGTTCTTCTACTCATAATAGACATGGATCTCTCTCAGTTCTCCTACTCATAACAGGCATGGATCTCTCTCAGTTCTTCTACTCATAATAGACATGGATCTCTCTCAGTTCTTCTACTCATAATAGACATGGATCTCTCTCAGTTCTTCTACTCATAACAGACATGGATCTCTCTCTCAGTTCTCCTACTCATAACAGGCATGGATCTCTCTCAGTTCTTCTACTCATAATAGACATGGATCTCTCTCTCAGTTCTTCTACTCATAATAGACATGGACCTCTCCCTCAGTTCTTCTACTCATAACAGACATGGATCTCTCTCTCAGTTCTCCTACTCATAACAGACATGGATCTCTCTCAGTTCTTCTACTCATAACAGACATGGATCTCTCTCTCAGTTCTCCTACTCATAACAGACATGGATCTCTCTCTCAGTTCTCCTACTCATAACAGGCATGGATCTCTCTCAGTTCTTCTACTCATAATAGACATGGATCTCTCTCTCAGTTCTTCTACTCATAATAGACATGGATCTCTCTCTCAGTTCTTCTACTCATAATAGACATGGATCTCTCTCTCAGTTCTCCTACTCATAATAGACATGGATCTCTCTCTCAGTTCTCCTACTCATAACAGACATGGATCTCTCCCTCAGTGCTTCTACTCATAACAGGCATGGATCTCTCTCTCAGTTCTTCTACTCATAACAGACATGGATCTCTCTCAGTTCTTCTACTCATAACAGACATGGATCTCTCTCTCAGTTCTCCTACTCATAATAAACGTGGATCTCTCTCTCAGTTCTTCTACTCATAAGAGGCATGGATCTCCCTCAGTTCTCCTACTCATAATAGACATGGATCTCTCCCTCAGTTCTTCTACTCATAACAGACATGGATCTCTCCCTCAGTTCTTCTACTCATAACAGGCATGGATCTCTCTCAGTTCTTCTACTCATAATAAACGTGGATCTCTCTCTCAGTTCTTCTACTCATAACAGACATGGATATCTCTCTCAGTTATTCTACTCATAACAGACATGGAACTCTCTCTTAGTTCTTCTACTCATAACAGACATGGATCTCTCTCTCTCAGTTATTCTGCTCATAACAGACATGGATCTCTCTCTTTCTTCTTAATGACAAAGACAGTAAAAGCAATCCCACCACTGTGTCACGGCGTGAGTTGGGGTGGGTAGTCTATGTTATTTTTTCTATGTTGTGGTTTTGTGTTTGGCCTGGTATGGTTCTCAATCAGAGGCAGGTGTCGTTCGTTGTCTTTGGTTGAGAATCCTACTGAGGTAGCCTTTTCCCACCTGTGTTTTGTGGGTGATTATTTTTCCATGCCCGTGTTTGTTCCACACGGGACTGTTTCGTTTGTTTCGTTTATTCACGTTGTTATTTTGTATTTCAGTGTTCAGGCAAATAAACATCATGAACACGTACCACGCTGCGCATTGGTCCGATATTTCCTACTCCTCCTCAGTTCGAGGAGGACGAAACGCGTTACACACTGTTGATGTTTAACGTCAATACGTCAGATGGTAATTACTGGATTGTTAGGAGGATTAAAAAAAACGGACATATCTTACAGTGATTATTGAGTCGATAGTCTTTCTCACACTGTGTGTGCGTCTCTGTGTGTGTGTTGTCTCTCTAAAGGTCAATCAAGGTCAATGGGGGCCAGAGAGAGTCTGGGGTAGAGTCTCAAGGCTGCAGAATTCACTGGCCTGAAGTACAAGCGGACTCCGCCCCCGAAAAAGATACTTCATCATCTCCAACCCATTACGTTGTATATTGTTATATGGCAACACCCCACCACCCCACTTCTATATGACTCCTTTCTGATAATATTAATCAGTAATCTATTGCCTGTGTGTGGAAATTGCTATTGAAGCATGTGACTTGATTGTAAAGGCTTGGTCAGCGAGTCATGGTTTCTCCACACCTGGGAGGCTCCTGAGAGGAAGTGGGTTTAGATGTGGTGGCGTCAGTAGGGGAGGAGGAGGAAGACAGAAGGGGAAGAGGGAGAGAAAGGGAGGGGGGGTAATAACTGATTCGCTACAGTTTATCAGTGACTGTCTGAGTTGTAAATACCACCCGCTATCTATTCATTCCCTACTAACAGTCCACAGAGCACAAAAGGGACATTCTGACAGCGCTGGACAGTGATCTCATCTCTGAGATATCTCTCTCTGTGGTGTGGTGGCAGAAACTCGGCAGGGCATTGGCTCACCCTCCGCCGCCTAGCATGGTCCCAGATCTGGTTGTGCTGTCTTGCCAACGTGACTGCTGTTATTGTACAGCAATGGAGTAACACAAATAGATAAGGGACCAGGCTAGGTGGTGGAGGGATTGTCAATGGCACAACACAGCAATGGAGTTGGCAAGACAGCACAAACATATTGTGGACAGCTGGCATTTGTAACTAGAAAAGGACTGGACAATGTATTCTGCATGCACCATTTCCTAATATTGCTATTCAGCACTGTACTGTACTGTATGTCAACTTACTTCAGTGCTGTAGGAGGCCTACCCATCAGCAAGCGCCAAGACTTGTGTGGCTGTTCGTCCACGACTTTGTGTGTTTGCGATACTAGGGAGATGGGAAAGATAAGAGGTGGAATACAGGGAGGGAGGGATAGATAAGAGGTGGAATACAGGGAGGGAGGGATAGAGGGATGGGTGGATAGGAGTAGAGAAGGTAAACAGAGAGAGGGGAAAATCATTTTACGGTGTATGGAACAATGGTGACACCTACTTTGTTTATTTGCAATACAAGGAAGATGGGGAAGATAAGAGGTGGGTGGTGTGGATAGAGGGATGGAGGGAAGTAAAGAGATAAAGAGGATAGAAAAACCCTTTTCCGTCAGTGTGTTGTGGAGAAACAGCAGCAGCACTAACACACATTCCATTTGACAGTAAATATTGACTCAGCGGTGAACAACTGGGTTCTATTGCACAGCAACAAAAAAAAGCATTGTGTTCCTGGGTACTGGGCCTGCTCGGGCTGAATGGCCTCTGTTTGCAGATTATGCTGATGGTAGGTTGATAAGTGGGCCTAGCTGGGCTCTGTAATGTTCACCATGTTTTTTTCAGCTACAACAGGACAATGACCAATAAACCTTACCTCACTGTCAGTCTTCTCATAGCTATTCATTCCGGGGGCTGTCCCTCCCAAGTGATTTAAGGTGAAGTGGTCAAGTCTCTGTTGTTAACTAAACAATGAAACGCACAGACACAGACGCATGCACGCACGCATGCATGCATACACGCACACGCACACACACACACACACGCACGCACGCACGCACGCACGCACGCACGCACACACACACACACACACACACACACACACACACACACACACACACACACACACACACACACACACACCACCCATATTAGGGAATGAAAGTTATTTATAATAAAGCAGCACAAACATATCTTGGACAGATGGCATTTGTAACTGGAGAAGGATGAGCCAGTTTATTGGCAAGACATCTATGGCAAGACCTGAAATGGTTGTCTAGCAATGATCAACAACCAATTTGACAAGGCTTGAAGAAATCTGAAAATAATAATGGACAAATATTGTACAATCCAGGTGTGCAAATCTATTAGAGACATGCTCAGAAAGACTCACAGCTGTAATTGCTGACAATGGTGATTCTATCATGTATTGATATTGGGTGTGAATACCTATGTAAATGTGTTATTTCTGTATTTAATTTTCAATACATTTGAAAAACTATTCTAAAAACATGTTTTCTGTTTGTCTTGATGGGGTTATTGCGTGTAGATGGGTGATAAAAAAATATATATTTAATCTATTTTGAATTCAGGCTGTAACACACAATATGGAATAAGAAAAGGGGTATGAATACTTTCTGAAGGCACTGTACATTTTGATTCATCCCTTAGGCTAGATATTTCAGGCACATATACTATACTATATATGATGCTGATCATCAACATTGTGTATGCATCATAGTGATTTCCCAGCAAACCAAAATTGGTTGTGTGAACGTTCACAGAACATTCATTAGGTTGCTCCAAAGTTCTAATAACACAAAGACTGCCCAGTTGTGCTAATGATTATACAGTGTTTGTATAAAACTTTTGCCTGATATTGTAAGAACGTTCCCAGAACAAATGTTGTTATTACTTTACCTGGAAACCTAATAAGATCATTAGGGAAATGTTCTGTGGTGGTTGTTACAGATGTTGCTAACATTTTAGTGAATATGAGGAGAATATTCCAAGGATATATAATTTCCCATGTTCTGGGAATGTTCCCGGTTTGCTGGCATTTTGCATTTGCATTTAATGCATTTAAGTCATTTAGCAGACGCTCTTATCCAGAGCGACTTACAAATTGGTGCATTCACCTTATGACATCCAGTGGAACAGCCACTTTACAATAGTGCATCTAAATCTTTTAAGGGGGGGGGGTGAGAAGGATTACTTTATCCTATCCTAGGTATTCCTTAAAGAGGTGGGGTTTCAGGTGTCTCCGGAAGGTGGTGATTGACTCCGCTGTCCTGGCGTCGTGAGGGAGTTTGTTCCACCATTGGGGGCCAGAGCAGCGAACAGTTTTGACTGGGCTGAGCGGGAACTGTACTTCCTCAGTGGTAGGGAGGCGAGCAGGCCAGAGGTGGATGAACGCAGTGCCCTTGTTTGGGTGTAGGGCCTGATCAGAGCTTGGAGGTACTGAGGTGCCGTTCCCCCTCACAGCTCCGTAGGCAAGCACCATGGTCTTGTAGCGGATGCGAGCTTCAACTGGAAGCCAGTGGAGAGAGCGGAGGAGCGGGGTGACGTGAAGAACTTGGGAAGGTTGAACACCAGACGGGCTGCAGCGTTCTGGATGAGTTGTAGGGGTTTAATGGCACAGGCAGGGAGCCCAGCCAACAGCGAGTTGCAGTAATCCAGACGGGAGATGACAAGTGCCTGGATTAGGACCTGCGTCGCTTCCTGTGTGAGGCAGGGTCGTACTCTGCGGATGTTGTAGAGCATGAACCTACAGGAATGGGCCACCGCCTTGATGTTAGTTGAGAACGACAGGGTGTTGTCCAGGATCACGCCAAGGTTCTTAGCGCTCTGGGAGGAGGACACAATGGAGTTGTCAACCGTGATGGCGAGATCATGGAACGGGCAGTCCTTCCCCGGGAGGAAGAGCAGCTCCGTCTTGCCGAGGTTCAGCTTGAGGTGGTGATCCGTCATCCACACTGATATGTCTGCCAGACATGCAGAGATGCGATTCGCCACCTGGTCATCAGAAGGGGGAAAGGAGAAGATTAATTGTGTGTCGTCTGCATAGCAATGATAGGAGAGACCATGTGAGGTTATGACAGAGCCAAGTGACTTGGTGTATAGCGAGAATAGGAGAGGGCCTAGAACAGAGCCCTGGGGGACACCAGTGGTGAGAGCGCGTGGTGAGGAGACAGATTCTCGCCACGCCACCTGGTAGGAGCGACCTGTCAGGTAGGACGCAATCCAAGCGTGGAGATGCCCAACTCGGAGAGGGTGGAGAGGAGGATCTGATGGTTCACAGTATCGAAGGCAGCCGATAGGTCTAGAAGGATGAGAGCAGAGGAGAGAGAGTTAGCTTTAGCAGTGTGGAGCGCCTCCGTGATACAGAGAAGAGCAGTCTCAGTTGAATGACTAGTCTTGAAACCTGACTGATTTGGATCAAGAAGGTAATTCTGAGAGAGATAGCGGGAGAGCTGGCCAAGGACGGCACGTTCAAGAGTTTTGGAGAGAAAAGAAAGAAGGGATACTGGTCTGTAGTTGTTGACATCGGAGGGATCGAGTGTAGATTTTTTCAGAAGGGGTGCAACTCTCGCTCTCTTGAAGACGGAAGGGACGTAGCCAGCGGTCAGGGATGAGTTGATGAGAGAGGTGAGGTAAGGGAGAAGGTCTCCGGAAATGGTCTGGAGAAGAGGGGAGGGGATAGGGTCAAGCGGGCAGGTTGTTGGGCGGCCGGCCGTCACAAGACGCGAGATTTCATCATGGGTTGTAATGTGCTGTGTAATAGTTTGTGAGATAAGTTTGTCCAACACACAAAAGCCAGCTGTACACAACATGGTGTCTGATGGTGTTGAAAGAGTAGCCTATTTCACCCTTGAACAACCTTTGTCAAATGTTTTCATACCTTGGGAGTGTAACTTTGAGCTGTGTCCCACTCTCCCACAAAAAAAATCAGTTAAATAATTGGTTGGAAGGTGAACTCCTAAACTACCTGTTCACGTCTTGTTCTCAAGCCTTGAATTGATATAGATTTTGTTTCATATATTCGAATTAGCATTAGTAATTTTCCAGTTTGTCATTCAAATTTTGCGTACTGTTGTTTGCAATTTTTTTGCGAGAACTTGGAACCTAGCAAATTAGTCATGCTAATTACATGGAAACTACATGTTGATATGAATTGCAGGATGGAGAACAAAACATGTACAGCTAACTTCAGAACTCACCTTTCAACCTATCATTTCAACCTATCATCCAGGTTGTATCACATCGGGTCGTGATTGGGAGTCCCATAGAGCAGCGTATAATTGGCCCAGCTTCATCCGGGTTTAGCCGGGGTAGGCCATCATTGTAAATAAGAATTTGTTCTAAAAACCTCTAAAGGATTGGCCCCTTTTTTTCAATTTTCATCTAAAATTACATACCCAAATCTAAGTGCATGTAGCTCAGGCCCTGAAGCAAGGATATGCATATTCTTGGAACCATTTGAATGGAAACACTTTGAAGTTTGTGGAAATGTGAAAGGAATGTAGGAGAATATAACACATTAGATCTGGTAAAAGATAATACAAAGAAAAACAAACCTTTTTTGCATTTCTTTTGTACCATCATCTTTGAAATGCAAGAGAAAGACCATAATGTATTATTCCAGCCCAGGTACAATTTAGATTTTTGCCACTACATGGCAGCAGTTTACATGCAATGTTTTAGACTGATCCAATGAACCATTGCATTTCTGTTCAAAATGTTGTATCAAGACTGCCCAAATGTGCCTAATTTGTTAATTAATAACTTTTCATGTTCAAAACTGTGCACTCACCTCAAACAATAGCATGGTATTCTTTCACTGCAATAGCTACTGTAAATTGGACAGTGCAGTCAGGTTAACAAGAATTTAAGCTTTCTGCCAATATCAGATAAGCCTATATCCTGGGAAATGTTCTTGTTACTTACAACCTCATGCTAATCACATTAGCCTACATTAGCTCAACTGTTAGCCTACGTTAGCTCAACTGTCCCGCAGGGGACGCACCAATCCTGAAGAAGTTTTAACTGACTTGCCTAGTTAAATCAGGTGTAAATATCGGACCATATTAGTATTTTTTCCATTTCTTCTGTGAATCAAGACGCTTTTATGGATACAGCCACAAAATAAATGCACTGGAACATTGACACAGTTTGATGAAAACACATCACAAAGTTTGTTTCAATCTGGATGAGGGCTTGGTCATGAGGATACATTTTCACCTTTGAACCCTGCAGGTAGCTCTGCATCTCTGTGAATGATTTGTAAAGTGAGGGGAAAATGTCTTTGGCTTTACGTGTCTGGTTCACACCTACATCCTGCGATGAAGTAATGATGTATGACTGTGGAGTATTGCACCACATGCAGGTATTCACCTACACCATGCTCTCTCAAGCAAGAAGCCACGCATTGTTGTCTCACATTAGGATTGCTGCAATACGTGTAAGGTGATACTGGAATCTCTTCTGTCATGCAGTACCTGTCCCAGTCAGTGTTGTGTTGATAGCAGTGAGTCACACAAGTGTTATTTTGTGAAATTACTGATTAATTCCTTTACGTGTAGTAGGCCTACATCTTACCTGTAATAATTCAGTGTATACGTGCAGGTGTTAATTCCGGTCTGTGTAAATGTTACCTGTGACAGACAAGTCAGTGTACATGAGCAGGTGTGTGGTGTACTGACAATGTTTGTGTCAACATGTGATGTGTCCTAACAGCTGTTCTCAGAGGAACTGAACTGCGTAGCAAAGCGGAACCCGTTAATAACATCCAGTGTTGAGTCCTGTAATATCATGTACGATTGAAGGCTTTAATACTGTCCGTGCTGCACTGCAAAGACAAACTGCAGGAAAAATGAAAGCCAACTCATAAAGCACAATGTGTTCCTGCGACAGCTCTCTCTCTCTCTCTCGCTCTCTCTCTCACAATTCAATTTCAATTTAAGGGACTTTATTTGCATGGGAAAATATGTTTACATTGCCAAAGCAAATGAAATTGAAAATAAACAAAAGTGAGATAAACAATAAACAATGCACAGTAAACATTATAATAAAGACATTTCAAATGTCATATAATGTCTATATACAATGTTGTAATAATGTGCATATAGTTAAAGTACAAAAGGGAAAATAAATAATCATATTTACAATGGTGTTTGATCTTCACTGGTTGCCTTGAGGCAACAGGTCACAAATCTTGCTGCTGTGATGGCACACTGTGGTATTTCACCCTATAGATATCGGAATTTATCAAAATTGGATTTGTTTTCGAATTCTTTGTGGGTCTGTGTAATCTGAGGGAAATATGTGTCTCTAATATGGTCATACATTTGGCAGGAGGTTAGGAAGTGCAGCTCAGTTCCACCTCATTTTATGGGCAGTGTGCACATAGCCTGACTTCTCTTGAGAGCCAGGTCTGCCTTCGGCGGCCTTTCTCAATAGCAAGGCTATGCTCACTGAGTCTGTACATAGTCAAATATTTTCTTCATTTTGGGTCAGTCACAGTCAGGTAGTCTGCCACTGCGTACTCTCTGTTTAGGGAAAGATAGCATTCTAGTTTGATCTGTGTTTTGTAAATTCTTTCCAATGTGTCAAGAAATGATCTTTTTGTCTTCTCATGATTTGGTTGGATCTAATTGTGTTGCTGACCTGGGGCGCTGTGGGGTCTGTTTGTGTTTGTGAACAGAGCCCCAGGACGAGCTTGCTTAGGGGGCTCTTCTCCAGGTTCATTTATCGGTCGGTGATGACTTTGTTATGGAAGGTTTGGGAATCGCTTCCTTTTAGGTGGTTGTAGAATTTAACGTCTCTTTTCCGGATTTGGATAATTAGCGGTTATCGGCCTAATTCTGCTCTGCATGCATTATTTGGTGTTTTACATTGTACATGAAGAATTCTGCATGCAGTCTCAATTTTGTCCCATTTTCTGAATTCCTAGTTGGTGAGCATACCTCAGACCTCACAACCATAACGGGCAATGGATTCCATAACTGATTCAAGTATTTTTAGCCAGATCCTAATTGGTGTGTCGAATTTAGAAGGCCCTTCTTGCCTTGTCTCTCAGATCGTTCACAGCTTTGTG
The DNA here is from genome assembly GCF_023373465.1 of Oncorhynchus keta. Lineage (NCBI taxonomy): Eukaryota > Metazoa > Chordata > Actinopteri > Salmoniformes > Salmonidae > Oncorhynchus > Oncorhynchus keta. The sequence goes on along the minus strand of NC_068448.1, from coordinate 57,077,783 downwards.
GAAGTTACTTGTGGCACTGATGTTTAGGCCGATGGTGCATCGTTTTTTAGTGCTCTAGAGCAACTGTGTCTAGGTGGAATTTGTATTTGTGGTCCTGGCAACTGGACCTTTTTTGGAAAACCATTATTTTTGTGTTACTGAGATCTACTGTCAGGGCCAAGGTCTGACATAATCTGTGCAGAAGATCTAGGTGCTGCTGTATTCCCTCCTTGGTCGGGGACAGAAGCAGATCATCAGCAAACAGTAGTAATGCGGTGTGCTGCAGACTGTTCTGGTGCCCTCGACAATTTGTTGAGATATATATATATATATATGTTGAAGAGGGTGGGGCTAAAGCTGCATCCCTGTCTCACCCCCCGGCCGTGTGGAAAGAAATATGCCTGTTTTTTGCCAATTTTAACCGCACACTTGTTGTTTGTGTACATGCATTTTATAATGTAGTATGTTTTTCCCCAACACTACTTTCCATCAATTTGTATAGGAGACCCTCATGCCAAATTGAGTCTACAGTTTTTTTAAATCAACAAAGCATGTGTAACGGCTTTCTTCCTGAGAAAGAGAGGACCAAAGCGCAGCGTGGTGAGTGTTCATCTTCTTTAATAATACATCCCAACTGAACACATCAAATTACAAAAGAACAAATGTGAAAACAGTCATATCTGGTGCATAGACACAAAGACAGGAAACAATCACCCACAAACCCTAACACAAAACAAGCTACCTAAATATGGTTCCCAATCAGAGACAATGACTAACACCTGTCTCTGGTTGAGAACCATATCAGGCCATACAAACTAGACACACACATAGAATGCCCACCCAGCTCACGTCCTGACCAACACTAAAACAAGGAAAACATACAAGAACTATGGTCAGAACGTGACAGCATGAGAAGACTTTGCCTTTGTTTTTTTGTTGTCAATTAGGGTGTGCAGGGTGAATACGTGGTTTGGAGTACGGTCATTTGGTAAAAAGTTGATATTTGCTCAGTACATTGTTTTCAGTCAGGAAATGTACAAGTTTGCTAATGCAAAGGATTTTCTCATGGTTGCTGTTGACACATATCCCCCAGCAGTTATTGGGGTCAAATTTGTCTATACTTTTGTGGATTGGGGTGATGGTTCCAAATATTGGGGAAGTCCTTGGTTCCAAATATTGGGGAAGATGCCAGGGCTGAGGATGATGTTAAAGAGTTTAGGTATAGCCAATTGGTGGTCTGTATATTTTATAATTTCATTTTGGATAACATGAACCTCACAGGCCTTTTTGGGTTGGAGGGTTTGTATTTTATCATATAGTTAATTCAATGTAATTGGAGAATCCAGTGGGTTCTGGTAATCTTTAATTGTTGATTTTAAGATTTGCACTTAACCTTTATTTAACTAGGCAAGTCAGTTAAGAACAAATTCTTATTTACAATGACGGCCTAGGAACAGAGGGTTAACTGCCTTGTTCAGGGGCAGAACGACAGATTTTTACCTTGTCAGCTCAGGGATTCGATCTAAGCAACCTTTCAGTTACTAGCCCAACACTCTTACCGCTAAGCTACCCGCCGCCTGCTACCTGTAGCCAACCCAAATAGACAACACAGAGCAGGGATTGAAAGATGTTATCCAGAAGTTTGGATCTGACTTTGCCATCCTCCCTTACCTCCTCCGCCTTAACCTTCCGAGGAATCCACTCTCAACCAGCTAGGACTTCGTTCGACCTGACTGGGTACCCGGAGCCACACATGGTTCTTGGGCGAGACCCAGGTGCTTGATATTGAAGACCGAGGTGGGAAAACCCGGTTCACTGGCAAGCACCGATCCTCTTCGGACGTGCCCACAGGTGCGCCGTGCAGGCCGTGCCTAACAGGGAAAGGGTAGCCGGTCGGGCTACCTGCTACCTGATCATGTATATATTTTTGCTGTTTGTTCTTTGTCATAGAGCCAGAAAGATTGGAGAAGTGGTTTATCCATACATCTCTGTTTTGGATAGATAACTCTGTGTTGTTGTTTGATCAGAGTGTTCACATTTTCCCAGAAGTGGTTCGATTCTATGGATTCTTCAATTACATTGAGATGATTTCTGACGTGCTGTTCCTTCTTTTTCTGTTTTTCTTTTTCTCTCCCTCTCCCCTCTCTACTCTTACTCCTAGCATTCTCTCTCTCTTTCTCCACCCCCTCTCCCCCCTCTATCACCCCCTCTCCCTCTCTAGTCTTTACTACCAGCGTGTTCTTTCTCCCCCCCCCCCTCTCTCGCTGTCTCTCTCCGTGTGCTCAGCATGCAGGGACAGGAACTGCATAGTAGCACATTCTGTGTGATAAGAGGGATCTGGCGTGACCTTTTTATTGTTCCAGGGAAGCCACGACGACAGCGGCTGGAGTCCCTCCAAATTAAATATTTGATTCAGAAACAAACTCCACAGCCGAGGGTCCGAGGAGGTGTAATCCCCACAGGAATAGAAAGGCCTTCGATTTCTGAAGAACATGATGACAGGGCAAAAAATCCTCCCTCTTGTCGGACCGGCATTAGGGTCTCTCAGCTCTCACTCACACTGCAGCTTAATGTCAGGTTTTAGTATTCAGCTGAATTTTTTTTAACATCATTTGAATAATGTTTCTGTCAGATGCTAGGCTTGTAGTTCACCACATGTCCCCTGGGAGAAATCTTCTACGATTTACTGCAACAGAACCAGCTACATGCAGCCAGTACGCCAGGCTCCCTTCCCTTCTACTCATACCATGGGAATGATGAGGGATTGTTTTGTACTGGGTTGAATTTCAAAGTGAACATGGATATATTTCCCGCTGTTTTAGCCCATGATATAGTGATATATAAAATATATATATAAAATTAGGGTCATTTCAAAGGCCACTGCTGATATTCTGGCTGAATATCAATGTTACCCTCAGATTTGGATCCAATGGGGAGCTGCTGTGTTCTTGATATTTGGTGAAAAAGGTTCACGCTCGAGGCAAGGTTTGATACAAGCCTATTCCGTGTAACGCACGAAAGGGTACTCATGCAAATGTGTCATGGGTATGCTCTTTATAGAGTTCACAATACAATCAGATAACAGAGTATAAATCGAATCAAATCAAACTTTATTTGTCACATGCGCCGAATACAACAAGCGTAGACCTTACCGTGAAATGCTTACTTACGAGCCCTTAACCAACAGTGCAGTTCAAGAAGAGCTAAGAAAATAATTATCAAATAAACTAAAGTTAAAAATAGTAAAAAGTAATACAATAACATAACAATAATGAGGCTATAACGAGGCTATATACACGGGGAACCGGTACAAAGTCAGTGTGTGGGGGTACAGGTTAGAGGTAATTTGTACATGTAGGTAGGGGTGAAGTGTCTATGCATAAATAATAAACAGCGAGTAGCAGCAGGGGGGGGGGTCAATGTAATAGCCCGGTGGCCATTTGATTACTTGCTCAGCAATCTTATGGCTTGGGGGTTAGATACTGTTAAGGAGCCTTTTGGTCCTAGAATATAACATAGACAGACAATCAAATGAATTGATGCTTGAGGTAACATAAACAATATGCAATATAAACATTCAAATACCTAGGGAAAGCTAAATAATATATTGTTAGAGATAAATACAGAGCAACACAATGCTCAAATTAAATGATATTCCTTTTACATATACTTCATTGAGAGTGCGTTGTCATTTAGAGCAACGACCTGGGGAAGAGTACACTGTATTGCCTTCCAAGTGCATTGCTTTTGACCAGACCACCATGGGTCCAAGTGCACTATAAATAGAAAATCGGGTGTCATTTGGGACAAATCCATTGTTACAGCGTTGAGCTCAGACTTTAAACGTTAAGCCATTAAGTCATTCGTCAAATATAAAAAATCCCCTTACTAGCTCTGACTTTGTTGACAGCTACACTACCGTTCAGTTTGGGGTCACTTAGAAATGTCCTTGTTTTTGAAAGAAAAGCACATTTTTTGTCCATTAAAATAACATCAAATTGATCAGAAATACAGTGTGGACATTGGTTGCCTAGAAGGCCAGCATCCTGGAGTCGTCTCTTCAATGTTGACCTTGAGACTGGTGTTTTACAGGTACTATTTAATGAAGCTGCCAGCTGAGGACTTGTGAGGTGTCTGTTTCTCAAACTAGACACTCTAATGTACTTGTCCTCTTGCTCAGTTGTGCACCGGGGCCTCCCACTCCTCTTTCTATTCTGGTTAGAGCCAGTTTGCACTGTTCTGTAAATGGAGTAGCACACAGGGTTGTACGAGATCTTCATTTTCTTGGCAATGTCTCGCATGGAATAGCCTTCGTTTCTCAGAACAAGAATAGACAAGTTTCAGAAGATAGGTTTTTGTTTCTGGCCATTTTGAACATGTAGTCAAACTCCAGATACTCAACTAGACTAAAGAAGGCCAGTTTTTTTGTGTCTTTAATCAGAACTACCGTTTTCAGCTGTGCTAACATCATCGCAAAAGGGTTTTCTAATGATCAATTAGCCTTTTCAAATGATAAACTTGGATTAGCTAACACAACGTACCTTTGGAACACAGGAGTGATGGTTGCTAATAAATGGCCTCTGTACGCCTATGTAGATTTTCCAGCTACAATAGTCATTTACAACATTAACAATGTCTAAATTGTATTTCTGACCAATATAATGTTATTTTAATGGACAAAAAAATGTGCTTTTCTTTCAAAAACAAGGACATTTCTAAGTGACCCCAAACTTTTGAACGATGGTGTACATTATTGAGGAAAGATTATACTTACTATGACTGTGATATGTGGTTGTCCCACCTAGCTACCTTAAGATGAATGCACTAACTGTAAGTCACTCTGGATAAGAGCGTCTGCTCAAACGTAAATACAGTATGTCAATGAGAGAAACCTGGAGCTGAAAATAGTGCTGGTACCATACTTCTGGGTAGGACTAATATAACCCACCACCACTATTACACAGCTGTGTCAGTGAAAGGACTGAGTTATCTCTGGAGTCTGGACCACACGTACAGGCATAGTGTACTGTAACTTTAACCCTTAATCACCAGGAGATCTGGGTCCAAATACAATTTGAAATAATTTCAAATACTTTAGCTGGGCTTGATTGAGCATGCCTGGAACAATGCAACCAATAGAATAGTCACAAAACCGCAAACCCCACCCATCTGACACTTCAGGCAGGCTAGAGCAAACACTCAAAGCATTGAAAAGATTTTGAACAGTATTTGACCCCAGGCCTGGTCAACAGGGCCACAACATTTACACTCAGATAACATTGAGTCCTGGGAGACCCCAGTAGTGTGTGTAGAGTATTACAGTATACTGTAGCATGACATGGCATTGTATCCCCAAGACTTACTGGAATTAAGTCTAGAATATAAATTCTATGACTCTTATTCTTAGCCTTGAAATCTATTTTCCTTCACATTCATGCGTTTATTAGCCGAGCACTTGCATTGAGCTGTCCACCTACAAGCCATGGGTGAATTCAAACCACGGGTGTGTCAGGGCATATGGGGGTGGCAGGTAGGTAGCCTAGTGGGAGTGGCAGGTAGCCTAGTGGTTAGAGCGTTGACTAGTAACCGAAAGGTTGAAATATTGAATCCCCGAGCTGACAAGGTAAAAATCTGTCATTCTGCCCTTGAACAAGGCAGTTAACCCACTGTTACTAGGCCGTCATTGAAATTAAGAATATGTTTATAACTGACTTGCCTAGTTAAATAAAGGTCAAATAAAAAGATGACAAAATGGTCATTTTGTGACATCATATACAGTCCATATACAGTACTGTACACTGCAGCTCACGCAGGTCTGCAGACTAACTGGGGTAGAATGAATGTAGTGCTCAAGCAGAAGCATCTTCTGATCATCCTGGGGCGGCAGGTAGCCTAGTGGTTAGAGCATTGGACTAGTAACCAAAAGGATGGAAGAGCAAATCCCTGAGCTGACAAGTTAAAAATCTGTCGTTCTGTCCCTGAACAAGGCAGTTAACCCACTGTTCCTAGGCCGTCATTTAAAATAACAATTTGTTCTTAACTGACTTGCCTAGTAAAAAAAAAAAAAATCCTCTGATCAGAGGAACAGTAGTAATTCCACTATAACAGAATAATGCTGACACTCAGAATGTTCACTTCAAAAATGTGTGCCAAACCAACCAACTCTATGCACAAGTACAACTTTTAAAGTAACTGTCCAGTGTTTCCAAATTCCTATGAAATATGACCTACATTTAATTATAAAATAAGTGACATATTTTTCCTTCCATTTGTTTTGTTTTTTGAAAGTATGTTAAAAAGCAGCTGTGTTGGAATGGTGTGGGCGTACCCCGACCAACATAATGGTGTGTTTTACTTCTTACAGCTCCGTTCTGCTTTGTGTCCATATGGAGTCCCCTGGGGGCAAGAATGGTCTATCCATCCCATCCACAAATGATTTATTCATAGTAGTACACAGGGACTCTCTAAGTTACATTCTCTGCTGATTACAATTACTCATAAACCATTCCCTTCGCATGTCTCATGGAAGAAAGACCTCTCCCCGTGTAGTACTGTGATCAGAGTTTGGTCCAATATATCAATTTCATCTAGAAACACCAACGTCCAGATTATACATGACATTTTTGCACATATATCTTGCTGCACCCTATGCAAACGATTCAAGATGAAAGCTAGACAATCCCCAAATTGCTCACTGCGCCCTCCTGGCACATATGGTTTGGGAGTGTACAGGGGTTTTACATTTCTGGAGTTGTATTTCATCCTGTTCCTCTGACATAATGTGTAGAAATGTACCATGTTCACCATCTATTTTATCGTTAAGTGATGACACTACTTTAGACCTATCTGTCAAACAGCGATGTATTTGGCTGGCTGGATTAACAGCAGCCAAAAAGATGATAACCTCACGTTGGCATCCTCCTACTTCTTTATACAGACAGCAGTGGCTGCTATCATTCATGAACATCATAAACCTGGAAATGGCTGCAGGATGCATGCATGGGGAGGGTGAAAGTAATATATTTGCTCTTTCAGTGACGTATGACTCTGTAAAAAGACTGCTATTGTGAACCACGAATCTAACTTTGGGTTGGGGAAGTCCTGTGGTTGGGGTGTGGGATGGGAACGGTTTGTCTTGTTTGGTCTTGCCACTTGTTGCTCTGTCCACGTGTACCTGTTTTGTTAACCTTACTAAAAATAATAAAAAACATTTGATCACCCAATAAAAAACAGAACGGTGTGGCCGTATACCGGTAATTAAAAATGTTCATGCGAGTAGACCGCTGATGACATCATCCTCTATTAGGAAATAGCAAGCATTTTTTAAAAGGACTGTTTGAGAATCAAGTTTGAGGTGTTTTTTTGATGATTTGGAAACAAAAACTTTCGGATGAGTCAACAACATTATTTGTGTATGAGATACAGGGCACTATGGTATTAAAGGCTGAGCTGTAGTCATTGACCAGCATCCTCTCAGAAGCTTAATACAAAGCTCACGGCCCTGGGTCTGAACTCCTCCCTATGCAACTGGGTCCTGGACTTCCTGATGGGCAGTCCCCTCAGGTGTTTAAGGTAGGCAACATTACCTCCTCGACACTGATTCTCAACACGGGGGCCCCACAGGGGTGTGTGCTCAGTCTTCTTCTGTATTACTTGTATATCCATGGCTGCGTGGCCTCACATAGTTTCAACTCCATCATCAAGTTCACTGATGACACAACAGTAGTAGGCTTGATTACCAATAACAACAAGACAGCCTACAGGGAGGAGGTAGACACTCTGGCAGTGTGGTGCCATGTAAACAACCTCTCCCTCAATGTTAGCAAAAACAAAGGAGCTGATTGTGGACATCAGGAGGAACCAGGCTGGACACGCCCCAATCCTCATCAACAGGGCTGCCGTGGAGATGGTCAATAGCTTAACATTCTGTGGCATACACATCTCAGAGAAGCTAAAATGGTCTAACCACACGGGCAATGTGGTGAAGAAGGCATGACAGCAATTCTTCCACCTCAGGATGCTGAAGACACGCGGCCAGTCCCCAAGGGCCCTCACAGTGCTCTACAGTAGCACCATCGAGAGCATACTGTCGGGCTGCATCACAGCCTGGTACGGCAACTCCAAGCCGTGGACCGCAAGGCGCTTCAGTGGGTGATACAGTACGTGCAGCCGAATGCACCGTTGGGTGCACACTGCCTTCCCTACAGGACTCCCGCAACACCAGGTGTCGCAGTAAGGCCAAAAAGATCATCAGGGACCCCAGCCACCTAAACCATGCCCTGTCTTCCCCGCTTAAATCACTCAGACTCGCACACACACACACAAGGATAGCTAGCAGCACGGTGTCCAAGGTGCTATCCATGTTGTAGTAAGCTCATTCGCTAACAAGTATTTGTTTACTCTGCTTCTAGCCACAGTGAGTTTAGAGACTGTGGAGTGTACCAAACTCTCGGATAGTGAAGAGACCTTGATAACGTACAGCTGGAAACGAACTCCATGCCTTGCAACCAAGTAAAGTTGGCAGACTACACCTAGAGGTGCCCCCTGAGATTAAACTAAGGAAAAGCGGATGCATGGGAAGTGTACGACTACGAAACAATAGGAGCGGAAATAAGCCCTTGTGGAGCTGGAGGGTTTCAGGATCATCAGAGCTGACAGGAGCTCTGAACCTTCGGTGAAAAGTAGGGGGAGAGGTGTCTGTATGTGAACAATCAATGGTGCCACACTAATCATGCCCAATGAAGGAGAGAGTCTGTTCCCCCCATGTGGAGATGTTAGCAGCGGGCTGCCGACCCTACTATATACCTAGAGAGTTCCCTAGCGTGATAGTGATTGTTGTCTACATCCAGACGCCACCCACAAAGTCACCACAGACCTACACAATCGATCACCCGAGTCGGCTGTTGTTATCTCTGGAGATTTCAATCACTGTGTGCTGTCAGCGACTCTTCCTACCTTCAAACACTATGTTAAAGTTCCAACTCGTCTGGACAAGACCATTGACATTCTCTACTCCAATGTGAAAGATGCCTACTGCTCAACTGCTCTGCCTCGACTGGGACAGACTGACCACAACCTCATCCAGCTACTACCAAAACAGCCCACTGGTTCAGAGACAACGCATCACTCATGCGGTGATTCACGAATGGGCACCGGAAGCTGGAGAGGCACTACAGAGCTGCTCTGAAGGTACAAATTGGAATCTATTTATAGACGACTGGGAGGAGGATCTTAAGAGTCTCTCTGAATGCGTAATGGTCTTTGGTAACTTCTGTACTGATAATGTTGTGCCAAGCAAAATGGAATGCAATGCAAATAATCATCCTTGGCGTCACAAAAGTGAGTAAGTCAGCAGGGCCGGATGGGGTTAAAGCCAGTGTACTCAAGATATGTGCTAATCAACTGGCTTTCATACTGCAGAACATTTTCAACCTGTCCCTAATAGTCTCCGATATTCCTACTAAATGGGAAACATTCTGCATTGTGCCCATCTCAAAGAAAGCAGGAGGGACAGCACTGAAATACTTTAGACCAGTGGCTTTGAAATCACAAGTCATGAAAAGATTTGTGTGGGTTTTAATACCCTTTTTAAGAGTTGAGGTGGCAGCCTATCTGGATCCTTTGCAATTTGCCTACCGCCCAAAAACTGAGTATATGAGCACCTGGAGAAGGCCGGCTGTGTGGTGAGAACAATGTTCTTTGACTTCTCCAGTGCTTTCAATACCATACAACCCCACCTGTTGGTCCAAAAGCTAAAGGACATTCACGTAAACCCACACACAATGAACAATAGACCACAGTTGGTAAGACTGAACCAGGCAGTATCAGATTGGATGTGTACAAACACAGGGGCTCCGCAGTGGATGGTACCGTCACCTTTTCTGTTTACCCTTTACACAAATGACTTCACACACAACAACGAACTCTGCTATATTAAATTAAGCTTTGTCATGAGAGGAGACGATGCTCATCACAGGGACATAACAGAGTCCTTTGTGAAATGGTGTGAGGCCAATTACTTGGAGCTGAATGTACTGAATGAAGACCAAGGAGCTAGTGATAGATTTTAGGGTAAAAAAAAAAAGTTTTTATTCATGGTGATGAGATTGGCACTGTTGACTCATAAGTACTTGGGCGTAATAGTAGACAACAAACTGAACTGGAAGGAGAATTCTCACAGTGTCTACAAAAAAGCCCAATCCAGACTGTACTTTTTAAGGAAGCTTAGATATTTTCATTTATGTGACTAAATGCTTCGTATGTTCTATAGCAGTGTCGTGGCGATTGTAGTGACCTATGCCATTGTGTGCTGGAATGAGAATTTAGCTATGGACTACTGTCATGACGTTGGCCTGGGGGATAGGTTTATGACAGTCATAAATACCACTTCCCCCCTTTTTCCTCTCTCGACCCTACTTATGTTACATTTGCAAAAACCTTGGTTAACATAGAGATTCTGGGAACATCAGAAGGTGGGGGGAAATGAACTATATTCTGGTAATCCGAACAATTGAACATATGCGGTGGTACTTAATGAATATGATGTCAGTTCGGTTGTCATCTGAGACATTCTCATCAATGATAAGATGACAAACTCTACCGTGGAAAGTCTACACATCAAAGTTATCGGATTCACATGGAATTGTTGTTAAATTTAAATGTTTGAATATGAAATTATTTGTGATGGGATGAAATGTGATTTTAGCTTCTAAAATGTGAGAATTGCGTTTTCTTAAGACAGGGCTCTGCTCAATCAGTGGCCCGCCCCTGTGAAGGGATATGGGCTATACAACTTTTCAAACACGCCCTCCTCTCCCTTCCTATATAAGCCCTTGATGAAAATATAACTTCCTGTTCCGATGATGTGAGGACGACAGTCCTAAGTCAGAATGGTTCAGATAATAACTACAGAACGAAGCCAACATCAGCGTGAGCTTTGGTTGCGAATGGTATGAACATTGAACTCTTATTCACTACAGAAGTGATACCTCCTAGCCGTTGAGTTAGCAACAGCAGATGCAAAGAGGGTTAGGAAGGAACAGACAGAGTATCCCGTCTATCAACCAACAACGTTACTACAACGTATCCAATTGACAACCAGAGACATTCTTCAAAGGACTCGGTTTGGCAACACGGCCTTCCATCTACCACCAAACCTACCGAAGCGCAGCTCAGAGTAAATATTTATTGCATTTTCCTTTTCCAAATGGGCGGTAATTTAGAATGCACCAGATACTGTATTTACGCTAGCACAGCTTCTCCCTGTGTCCCTCAGTCTTCCCGCTCTTTCACTCAAACCCAGCCATCTTTCTTTGTGTAACAAGCTGTCATATCTGTTCCGCCCTCTAGGGACGTTTTCCTGTATGACGTAATTTGTAATCAAGTTATGATTTAATTATGTGTATGTGTAATTCTGTGTGATTAGTTAGGTATTTAGTAAATAAATAATTAAACCCAATTTTGCATTGCTGATTCAAATTGTTAGCCAGGGTTCGTATTTACAACTTTCAGATGATACTGAATTAAGATGACGATTGATATTGACTGCTATTGATGTAAAATATGACTAGGTCTTTCAGAGTTTATTCGGAAGATAACAGCTCTATAAATATTATTTCGTGGTGCCTGACTCTCTAGTTAATTACATTTACATGATTAGCTCAATCAGGTGATATTAATTACGGATAAATTATTTTATAGAATAACATGTCATATCACTTAATCCGGCATAGCCAAAGACACGACAGAACTTATACAAGCTTGACCAAATCCTTAAGAAACCAGTGCTACAATTGGCTGCATCCTGGAATCACTGCAGGACATTGGCTGCAAGTAAAAAAAACACATTATTTAAAATATGTTTCACCTTTATTTAACCAGGTAGGCCAGTTGAGAACAAGTTCTCATTCACAACTGCGACCTTGCCAAGGTAAAGCAAAGCAGTGCAACACAAACAACAACACAGAGTTACACACGAAGTAAACAAACATACAGTCAAGAACACAATAGAAAAAGTATATATACAGTGTGTGCAAATGAGATAAAATCAGGGAGGTAAGGCAATAAATAGGCCATAGTGGCGAAATAATTACAATTTAGCAAATAAACACTGGAGTGATAGATGTGCAGAAGATGAATTTTCAGGTAGAGTCACTGGGGTGCAAAGGAGCAAAGAAATACAAATAACAGTATCGGGATGAGGTCGTTGGATGGGCTATTTACAGATGGGCTATGTACAGGTGCAGTGATCTGTGAGCTGCTCTGACAGCTGGTGCATAAAGTTATGAGGGAGATATGAGTCTCCAGCTTCAGTGATTTTAGCAATTCGTTCCAGTCATTGGCAGCAGAGAACTGGAAGGAAAGGCGGCTAAAGGAGGAATTGGCTTGAAATTGGCTTGAAATTGGCAATTCGTTCCAGTCATTGGCAGCAGAGAACTGGAAGGAAAGGCGGCTAAAGGAGGAATTGGCTTGAGCAGTGAAATATACCTGCTGGAGCGCATGCTACGGGTGGGTGCTGCTATGGTAACCAGTGAGCTGAGATAAGGCGGTCAAGGACAATGACACCCACCAACTCCAAGGCACTCTAATGCAACACAGGAGCAGCTTCAGTAGCAGGTCCATCCTGCCCAGATGTTCCACAAAGAGGTTTAGATAGCCTTATGGCTGTGGGTAAAAATGACTTTCTAATGAGTGTAATTAATTAACTGTTTTATGAGGTCATCCTATTGGAAAATGTTGTTGCCTGTTTTTTCCCCCAGAGAAGGATAGAAAACAGCACTTGAATCAAACTATTATTTTAGGGATACTATGGTACATGGGCCTTTATGTGTCTTAATTTTGATAATGTGTTGGTCATTGTTGTGTGTCCTGCCATTGTAAGTCATTGATGATGCATACTGTGATAAAACAATTTCCCAAACTGGGATGAATAAAGTAATACTCTATCCTCTCTACTCGCTCTACTCTACTCTCTACTCTATTCAGACACAGGCAGTACAGGAGCATAATGGGGAAAAATGGAAGACTGGTCAATAGTTTCTACCCTCAGACCATCAGGCTGCTGAATAGCCACCACTAGTCAGCTACCAGCTTCACCCCCTCCCTCTTCTACTCCCTCTATTGACATTCCCCCCACCCCCCTCAACAGCCACTTACCTTACATGCTGCTCCCCCTATGGACATTTTCCCACTATCCCCCCAACAGACTTTTACTCTGCCCCCACCGCAAAGGCATTCATCACTGTTGCAGTTGTTAATATGTAGATTATAGATTTTTTATTATCATTTGTATTGTTTTATTTCCCTTGGTCCTCACACCCCCTCAATGGACATGCTGATCCCCCTATGGTAATTATCCCCCCCACCCGCCCACCCAACAAACTCTGCCTGCATCCCAATGGACATTACTGTATTTATTCCTCACTTCTACAGTTGTTCTATAGTTGTGTCTTTTTTTATTTCACTTAGTCCTGCATGTTGGAGCTCAGATTTTCACTGTCACCTGCAATCACATCTGCAACCCCGTGACTATTAAACATTCTGAATCTCAATCTGAATCGAAGTGTAACAGAATATGAACTTTTAAAAGTGTGATTTTCACTGGACAATTACTTCAGCAATTTCCACCGAAAATTTGACAAAAACACAGAATTGATGGCACAAACGGCAAAAACCGTCATTTTGTTACCAAACATTGCATCAGCACTGTTCTTCAAGTAAATGTGTTTTTGTAAAAATTGTCCATGTAAATTGTTAAAAGTTGCACTTGTGCATAGATTTGTTTGGTTTGTTTAACTTTGCAATCATAGGTTTATGTTTGACATACTTTTTAAAGTAAAAAAACTGAGTCTCAGTATAATTCTGTTTACGTGGAATTGCCCCTCAGCTAAGCTCCAAATTGTTTTCGTGATGCAATGTCCTTGGCAACTAGCTCTCGGTTAGAGAATCTTGTCTGCCAAGAGTAAAAGAGACAGAACAAGTGATTCTCCTTCTGACTGGAATCCAAATTACTTTCATCTTCTTGTTCTCACTGCTTAGAGAATCATTATTTCTTCATTACATCCTCAGAGTCACGTACACATTCACATAGCTTAGACCATTCCTTAAAACAAGGAGATAGTGGGGTCCTCTTCTCATATTTTTCATCTGAAATTCAAAGTTCCAGGGCATGTTCCTCTTAATTGAACCCAATCCTGTTGTCATTGAGGTGCACAATCCATATTTCAAACACTTAATTTCTGGAATTACATTAGACACCCCCAATGTATTCCGTGCGCTGAGTTGTGCCAGAATTAGAATGGATTTTAATTGAAAGACAGGGAAATCTATATTAACTCATCACTCCGTAGTGGTTTTAATTTGATTACGTGAGTTATCATCCGTACGACCACACAAATAAGATATACACGGCGTGCGTATAGCTGGTGTATATTTACAGTGTGTATGTATGTTAGGTCTCCATGGCAACTGAGATTAAATTAGGACAGAGTAAAGTACATACTGTAGGTACCGTCTGGTATGCAGGCTACATTATCATGTTTACTAGGACTGGAGCAGGCTCCTGCATATATCCAGAGGGCTCAGACAATCCTTATATGGTCAAATAACGTTTTTTTTTCTCCCTTTTTACAGGGTGTATACAGTAGGTCTTCAGTGGTTTGTGTAACACTTCATAGCCTTTAGGACCTGGTGTCTTATCAGACAAAGACACCAGTAAATAACTGGAGATGTTTGGCTGAGCTGTTGCTATGAGTAAGTTTCAAGGTGTGCAGGGAAGTTAACAACACCATCCCACCTTTGACCAATATACGATTCTAGTGAATGGGTGTAAACTGTACAGAGATACACCCACTGGCTTTGTCTATCTTTGGGTTATCTTCCAAATGAAGGCCAAGACATGAGTAAACACTGACGTCAAGGTAATATAGAAGGGCAATATGACATTCAGACTGCACTCTGCTGGGTACAGGAATACACACTTCAGAATGTGCGGGGGAAGGGGGACGAGAGAGGAATGGGGGAATGAAAGACAGATGGGTAGAAGAGGGAGGAGGACAGCGAGATACTCTGAAAAACACAGATGACTTGAAGTGCAGCAATGTGCATTCAATAAATGTTCCAAGTCAATTCTGTTTTTATTTAGACACCATCTGCACGACAACAACAACCGGTAGCACACTGAATTATAGCCTATGCAGTTACCTCCTTTCAGCAACAGTTGTGGTGTTGTGTCTCTTCCACCGATAATGAATGACAACATTATGTCCTGTAAGAGTGAAATAACATAGCATGGGTGTGGTCAAAAATTCCATCCGAATGAATTGTTTTGGCTGCGATCCAGTAGGTTGCTGCCTCCAGCCTGAGCCAGTTAAAACAGAGAAAGGAGCTAGATGTGCTTATTGTTTTGTTAGGATTCACCCCCAGAGGAGGGATTTGTGGGAGCATAAAAGAGGAAAGGATTAGTGACACAAACTGGATTTGTATGGTTCACATTGGAAATCTCCTAGTATAGGTACCAAATGGCACCCTATTCCCTTGTGCACTACTAATGGGCCCTGGTTAAAAGTAGTCCACCTTATAAGGCATAGGGTGCCATTTGAGACGAGGCCATTGTGACAGGGAGGTTGTGTGAGGGTGGAGAAGAAGAGCCGGGGGGAAGGAGATTTGTAACTTATAAGCCTTACATCACAAGTACAGACTGGTTCAGCACAGGTTAGGTTCGCAGACCTATAAAAGATTTTTTAAAAATGACTCGTGCAACATTTTCCCCACTGTGTCATTAAAGTGTTTACAAAACCTGAGATTGACATATAAGAATGGCGTGTTAAAATAACATGCAAGGATGCAACATTGTACTGCATTGGATATCGATTTCTAAAGCTTTTACCGTGGCACCTGGCGTTCGCCTGTATTACAGACAGTGGTGTCTTGTATGTAAACTGAAAACCTACACGTGAACTTTTCTTCAGCTAAGATGATGAGGATGCAGATTGACTGTACATGTATTTGGCCAGGGGTTAGAGTAGCGTCCTGTTTATTGCCACTGAGCCCTGGCGAGATCAGTGTGTCCTTCATGGGCGCAGATGAAAGACAATGGCGAATTCCCGACTTCTGTCAGCGGCAGTTAGCCTACTAAATGTGCTGGTCGTACTTGTGGTGGGGAGTTCCTGAGCACTGGCAGTATCTTGTACATCATGAACACAATGCACAGCACATTCACATGGGGTTGACAAAAATGTATGACACATACCATATGCATTACATCTCATTAGCATACAACCACAAAGGACCAGCCCACTGATACTATAGTTCCAGTAGTAGCCATATATCATGAACAATGGATAATGCAATACAGCAATCAAACTGAGATTCCCACACAGCACAAGTTGCAGCAACATGTTACCACTCTTGCGAAACACCCACATGTAGCCTCACGTAGCCCACAGAGCTGCCAGCAGAAGATGTCCTAATGGCACCTGATACCCTGGGGGCAGGGAGGCCTGTAGTTCCCAGCATACCAGTAACTAAAGCTCTCTCTCTCTGTGTGTGCATGTATCTGTGTGAACCACCGCTGTATCCCTCTGGTCTCACCCTGTTCTGTGCACACACAGTGGGCACAGCAGCCCAGAGCTGCCTGATATGTAGCAGATAGTCTGAGGCTGCGTCCCAAACGGCATCCTCTTCTGTTTAGGGCTGGTCAAAAGAAGTACACTATATAGGGGATAGGATGCCATTTGGGACATATCCTGAGAGACTGAGATCGGCCCTACAGGGAAACCAGAACCTCAACCGGCTAACATTTAATTCATTATTTCATTTATTTATTGATCTAATCATTTATTAATCTATCGGATCATTTATTTATGTATCTATCCATTATGCATTTGTTACATCTAGATTGTTTATGAGGCTGAGTTGTTTGCAGTTCATCACGCTATCAATCATCTGTGGCCTATGACGTGAACCGATGCATCAGCAGTCTAATTTAGTAATCAGCATAGCAGGGAACACAAATCAGATTCAAAAAGGCCATAATACATGTGATCCATCAGTATGAAATTGTTACTGATAACAGATAAACATGCGTTGGTTAAAATGATGGATTGACTGATACACTGATTGATTTTCTGCGAGGCTAGCTAGCTCATTATTAAAAAAAAAAAAGAACGTTTGGTACCATTTGACATTGCATGTAAGTTATGCCATAGTAACACAGCAATAACTCACTGTGTAGTCTAAGTAATAAAACAAGGTGCGTTCATGATACACTTCTTATCAGCTTGCTGGTCAAAGCGATACATGCGTACTGTAACATACGGTACCAGAGTTTCCTAAGGACCTCAACAGCGTAGCCTTTCACCTCTCAGTCACAGTGTCAGGCAGGGCTTTTGTGCTCTCTGCTTGGCTATCCAGTGTTAGTGTTGTGCTGCCTGCCTGGCTACCTGAGCGCTGTATGTGTTAGTGTTGAGCAGCTTTACTATGCAATGTCAGGGGCTGTTCTCTCTGCCTGGATGGGCTGTTTATCCCATTGAAAGATTGATGAGCCTCTTCAGGTAGATACAAAGCTGGATGTCTTGTTTATTAATGTGCTCTGATTGGATCCATTAACTTGCATTGTGTAAACTAATCACCATGTAATGCATGGTGTCATTTCCCACTAACTGCCCCGTAATGGATTCCTCCCTCATCTTTGCAAATGTCGTTATTTTTTAATAGACTTGTGAAAATAATGTGTTGTCAGGACTAAGGATTTTATTTTAGCCCCGTGTAAGCATGTTTGACATTGAATTTATCGGAGCGTATGCATGCACTCTACACTCTACGAATAAAGCGCTCCAAAAGGGTTCTTCGGGCTGTCCCCATAGGATAACCCTATTTGGTTCCAGGTAGAACCCTTTTGGGTTCCATGTAGAAAGAAGTCTTTGTGGAAAGGTTTGTACATGGAACAAAAAAGGGTTCTCCTTTTAGGTAGTTAGTGCCTTTTTTAGTGTATAGCTAGCTTGCCATTGTCCATTATGAACATGCAGGAAAACATGGATATCAATCCAGAATCTGACAGAAAAAAATCAGACCAGGCCAAATAAATAATCACAGATTTCTTATAAAGTCTATATACATGACACCACGATACTTTTACACCCTGAGTATATCTGTATCTTGAGTATGTCTGATACAAAATACCACACAGTTTGTGGCAGTCCTAAAACTTGCTTTGAGCATTACACTCTGCGCTATATAACGAAACCACAATTACAATTTGCATCTGCAACACATATTTATTACAAATATTCAACATTAGCCCCAACAACGCCGATTAATGTCCAGCATCCAGTTGTGGTGATATTCTACACAACATGTTTTTTTTTTTGAATGGCATTAAGACTGTGTCCGCTTTCAATGGATCATATGTCGGCTGTTCAAACAGATTATGTTATAATTTACCTGGGTGAATTAGAGTGGGACGTGGATCTCTTTTCCACGACCTGGTGACACTGGGAAGACATCTCCACTCTGGACACATGGGGCGATAGAGAGCAGAGTCTTCGAATAGCAGATCCTCGGTATCACTGTCAAAGGGCTGCACAACAATGGTATCACAAATGAATTAGCTGACATCCAGGTTACCATCTTAGGGATCAATATGTATCGCTTTATCTCTTCTTTTCCTCCACCTGAGATGCAGCACTGGTAATCCTCAAGCGCACCGGTGTGACTTTGAAGTGGAAAATAGTTTGACGCAAAGGAAGAGACATAGGTTTCTTCGTTGAACAATTTCTGACCTAAAGTGAACTGAATTGAACTGCATAAACTGAACAATTTCAAAATAGCTGTAGGAAGCTGGGAAAGTTTCACGAACAGACACATTACACAACCTCCTAGAGAAATGTAAAGTCGAGGGGAATTTACAATGCAAACAAGTTGTGAGGAATTTGGCAAGTCTTTACCAATCCACAGTGTTACGCCAGCTGAAGTTTAGATTTGGCAATACACAGCCTTGGAATCAGTGTATTTCAAAAGCATCGCTTCAATAACATTGTCAACACCCAAGAGTAATAAACCAATGAACGTTCATTTTACATTTGATGAGATTAGGATGATGATAATATTAATAGACATGCTTCAGCACATTTTCTTGACGTATAATAGTTGCAATTTGTTATTTGATGTTTCTCTGCCAGCATTGTTATTGTATTTCCTGCGCCAAGTACAACATCTAGCCTAAAGTCTAAAGTGAACGTTTTGTCTCGCTACACTGACGAAAAAACACTGTGCGTTCGTCCGTTCGTCAGACACAGATGGTCTCATTAGTCTATGAATATTATGACGGCGGCCTGTTCTCTTCCAGCTACGTATTTTCACTCTGAGAAACACTCTTTTGAGTGGCAGTCACATGGGAACGCCACTTCAGAAGGAATGGCATTAGAAATATTGCACAGAGCGATAAAAGCGAGAGAGAAAAAATAGAGAGAGAAAAAACAGTATGTCACTATGTTTTCTTACCGGCATGGAGACAGTGTACCACATACTGTGACCGCTACAATGGTTGTTGTTTTGGGAGTCGAGGCTAATAGATGGGTTTGCACATTATACGTCGCTCGCTGCTTGGCATATTGCTGTCAGATTAGCAGTGCGGAGGCTGCGAGAGTATATTCTAGAGATGTAAACACATGGTGGGGTGCCTCAGTCACACAGGCTAAACACTCCATTAATGAGCGGACCAATATGTCTGACCCTGACCCTTAGCTTTGGCTTTGATGCAGATTTAAGTGACCAGACAAGGAATCACGTTTTCTTTCAGCACCTGTTTCTAATGTTTCTCCATGCAGACCCATGATAATGTGCGAGTACGAAGCTGTTTGAGCTAGGGCTAATCATAATTAGCACCCGTTAGGCTACACCAAAGCCTTACATGTTATCAGGGAGAACATCATAAAGACAACACAAATGCGTGAGTGGACAAACAGAGCACCTCCCCCCAATCCCCGTTATCAAAACACCTACACACATGCACACAGAGTACCATAATTACACCAGGTCTAGAATCCATTCTGCCAGCTTTCCATTGTTCTAACTCAGTAATTCTAAACACACCTGCAATCCCCTTCCTTCCTGAAATCAAGGTTCCCACAGACCCAATCGGACGGGCTGAAAGGGAGAGTCACAATAATGTAATTACTTTTCCAGGTTCCCAGGATGTTCTGAAAGGAAGGGGAACACAGGAACCGTGGCTAAAGAGCAAAGCCGGTTTGGTGCTCTTGAAAAGCCGACTTGGAGAGCAAGGGTCTCAGGATTACCCTGGTACAGTACATGATGTAATGGCACATTCTCCATCAGTTCAGCACCACAACACACACAACAATCAGGGGGCTGCTCTTATCCAAGCTAACCGGCAATAATGGAAGATATGGGGAGTTGTTTCGGGAATTTGAGTTGTGGCCTGTGTTTTATGAAAGACACAAGCTATTAAGTATATGCATGGCATTGCACAAGGATCTTTAATAGGCATTGAGTGCCATAGAACATTCTACCCAGCAACACACCCTACTCTGTTCTTTGATCATTGAACCCTGTGGTGAGTTTTGGTGTTGTCAAGTAAAGCCCTGTTCTTGCTGGTAGCCTACAAATTAGACCAAGCAGCCATGCCTTTCTGTATTTGTTCTAGTGGCTTCTAGGGGGCTTGATAGACAAGAGCTCTTGAGATGATGTGGTGAAGAAAAGTCAAATGCCTCCTTTGTTTCAATTGGCTTGTTGGTATGCTGCTCTCCAGAAATGCCCTTCATTGACATAGCTTTCTAGCAAGCTCAAATTCACAACGAATTTGACTGCATGCACAGTACAATTTACATTCGGTGCAAAAGTACATATCCATCTTGTGATAATAAGTTAATGAAAGGCAATATCGGGTACAATGTTGAGATTGTGGCTGGTATGCACAGCCAGCTGTGCATTCAATTTGAGGTCTTCACTGGAGTGCTGTTGGAGTGTACTTGTAGAGTCAAGACTAACAACAGACAAGAGCTTCTCTGCATTCAATGCGGCCAGGGGCGGACTGGGACAAGAATTTGGCCCTGGCATTTTAGCCACACCAGCCCACATCACTGTACACACTGCCAGCTAACTAAATAGACTACTGAGGTATTCAAGAAATAAATTGCTTAATTTCATCTAACATGTCCAAGCAGGAATGCATGATGTGCAATTCTGATGTGCAACCAATCAAGTGACTGGCATGCATTTTGGGCTGTACTTGCTATATTTTAATGTCGAAATATTGACTCCAGATTTTCAAGATTTGTTTTTGTTCAATAGAGATGAATTACATGCATCTTTATGTCCACTAACTAATATCATAGGCTTATTCATTTGGGGTTCAACACATCCGGAAGTGGAAACTCAAAGCATATTAACTGGGTCGCTAACTCTAAATTTAATAGCCACTGCTAGTAAATGTAATGTCTTAAAAAACTTTGCAGTTCCAGGCTACTACCCATGAGACCTACAGGCATGTGCCCTTGCAAAGCCATATCATATCTTGGTTGTAAAATAGTTGTTATTAAGCTGCATTATTTAAAAAATGTATCTACAGAAGGCTGAGACCCTACTCTCTATGACAGGGATATGGGGATGAAGCTTCTATGGCTGTGTTTTTCCCGCAATTGCATTTTTGAAATGTTCAGAATGTGTGCAGAACACATTTTTCTCTTGAGAGCATGGGGGGAGAGGAGTGGCTCGCTCAATACTGCGAAACGGGCACAGTGGGACGGCAGACACATTCATTACAGGAATCATGAGGATAATGAACAATTCATGGTTTTAGCTGCCCCAAAAATAGGACGTTTTGAGTGAATGTGCTCTTTCTACGTTAATAGGTACGCTTTCCATTTTTTATGATCCATGATCTTGGCTGTCTAACTGATGACAGAGTCGGAGCAGGTCTCTTTGCTGACGTTGCGTTTGACTTTGAATGTGAGTTTGCGTGACCTCAGCTCAGCTCAGTCGTTGCCCACTGATCGAGAAGGGTCTATTGCATTGATCAGTCAAAGGCTCATTATAGATCAGTATAACAGAGAAATTACGTGAAGATATTTTAACAAAATTATCTTAACATGTCCATGGGCTGCTGGCCATGTCAACTTTTTCATTTTGTATTTTTATATCTATAAAAAAAAATGTGTGGGTACATTTCTACCAGCCCACCCAACAAAAAAATGGTCCAGCCCATCTGACATTTGACAGAATTGCCAAATGGCCAATCTGCCCCTGAATGTGGCCTTATTCTCCCAATTAACTTGGTTCAAATCACCGCTGAGGTTTACATAATTCATTTATCAAAACCATTCCCCCTCTTTTCTTTTTCCACAACAAGAGTCGTGTTCACACAAACTAATGTACCTTATTTTTTGGTTGTTAGGGGAGTACATGGGGTGGGGGGTGGGGGAGGTCTTGAGTTTCCTTTTGAATCCGTGTGCTTTTGAACCACTGCCATATTCTCTGAAGCTGAAAACAGTAACAGCATGTAACTCATTATTTATGGATGTTCTCTGAATTGAAGTCTCTGTTTTATACCTTTCTGCATGTTATGGTGCTCTGCTATATTTTTGCATGTTTATTTTTGTATGTTGGAGCATGGTGCTTTAGTATATATTTTTTTGTGTATATTATAATAGCATAATTTTCATTGAAGTGATACCTTATTAAAATATTAGTTTAATAAGGAAAATATTATTTTCATAAAGAAAATATCAGTTGAATGAAAAGTATGCTTGGGTGTGTTTTATTTATGCCTCATTGCCGATATGGGAGGCTATTTGTTTGGAATTCTCAACTGGACTGTAGGCTATCGAGCATGAAAATCGTCCGAATATTTCCGTCAAAACATGAAGTTGTTTGTCAATCAAATGGGACAGTGTCAGTCATTTGACCTGTGACCTATAGCGATTAGTATCTGTCAAAGCATCTATATGCTCTGTCTGAAGTGTTTTCCCAGAAATGTAACCTCCCATTGACTGCCATTGACTACTCTCGAACTGAAGATTTCTCTTGTCTTTCAGGGGATTTCACAGGAAATGTCATAAGGTAATTCTTAATTCAATCAAAAACCGAGGTCTATTTGTGACAAACTGAATGTAATGCAAAATGCACCCTCCCTCAAGTGTAAAATGAGGACATAGGCTACAGGATACAGTATGTTGCACAGATACAGTATCTACAGTATCTCAAATACTCTACTAAACCGGATTTAGAATTTTAAGGGCAATTTAGAGGGCATTTCCCCTGAACGTCTTGATCTGAACAAGGGGCCGAAAATAATTTGAACTTAAGGGAGCTGAATGCTTTCCTTCTCTGTCTCTGAGTGCTGTTTTTACATGGCCGCCTATTAGTGCTTAATTGAGAGTGTCCTGGGGTAAGCTGCAGAAGAATGCAAGTCCTGTCCAAGTCATGGCCCCTTCCCAAAGGGAGGCAGGACAGAACAATATCCCCATCACACACCCCATGTCTACGT
Organism: Oncorhynchus keta; assembly: GCF_023373465.1. Taxonomy (NCBI): domain Eukaryota; kingdom Metazoa; phylum Chordata; class Actinopteri; order Salmoniformes; family Salmonidae; genus Oncorhynchus; species Oncorhynchus keta. Next base: position 57,054,301 of record NC_068448.1, on the reverse strand, counting down.
ACTCACCCAGTGGAGTTTGTATGCAGCATATCTTGTTTTTGCTCAGTTTTGTTTTTACTCAATACAAGATGCTGATAATACAGCACAGCCCACCTATATGAATATTGAACTTGTTTGGTAAGTTGGGTGGATTGCCGTATTGCTATTTTCGTTCTCTCTCTGTACTGTAACATCTTTGTTCCATTCCCTTGACTGCTTGTTTATTTACCTCCCCATTTGACGATCATTTGTAAAAACTTCAGAACACGTTGGCAAGAGAATATACAGACAGATGTTTACCATTAAATATTGATCCCATAAATCGTACCCTGCATTCTTCTTCTGTCTCTCTGCTGCGCTTCCAAACCGAGCCAACTTGTCTATTATTAATGATGGATGTGCAGTAAATTTTTCTCGTTCAACTTTTGATTTGTAAAATAGCTGTATTCAGTAGTTTTTTTTATATATTTTTATTCGTTTTTTTTATATTTATATGCACATATTGGTGATGTGTGATGGATGAGACGAGGCGAGAGAAAGAGCCAAAACAGCTAACTCAGGTCTGCTGTACAGAGATGAATCTCCATCTGAAATCCATCTCCTTCTCTATCTCCCTCCCCGATGTTGATGACTGGGTGTTTAAAGATATTCAGGCATGGTGGGGATGCCAGACTGTGGAGAGGAAGAGACGGAGCCTAACCATTAGTGTTGGGAGGGGAGACTGCAGGTTCCGCCCACTGCTTTGACATGAATAAAATAGAATAATAACTTCCTGTTACATGCATGAGCTGCATATTAATACAGTCGAAAGTGAAAGTGCCTTTTATTATCCAACAACACCTTTTCAGGGAGAGGAGAGACTTTAATCCCGCAGGCCCTTTTAAAATCTAATAGTGGAGTCCCACATTGCATGGGAATTGTATTTTCACTTTTAATTCCATATTAACCATATTAAATTATGAACCCGGAATATTTAGTATGAAAGTAAAATGGCTAACTTCAAAAATGCTAAAGGTGCATAGCTACAGTAGGTAGACTTCCCCCTGATCCACAGTATTTTAGATCTAAACTAAACTGTCTCTCGTCTATATAGTGAGGTGCTAGTGCTGGTCATGTGGCGTCTTCAATGCTCTCTCTCCCTCTCTCTCTCTCTTCTCTGAAGAGAGTAAATGATGGTGGGAAATTCAGAGGATGTGATTAATTGGTATTCAGGGGGAGTAACTATTCTCACTCTGCTGATCAGAGGGCCAGCGAGGCATGACAAGCATACACTATCTCATACTTCTCATCAGGCCATGGCTGGGGCTTCGTGGTGCTGGCGCTTCGTGGTGCTGGGACTTTCGTAGTGCTGGGGATCATGGTGCTGGGTTTTCGTGATGCTGGGTCTTCGTGATGCTGGGACTTCATGGTGCTGGGGATTCATGGTGCTGGGAATTCGTGGTGCTGGGGCTCGTGGTGCTGGGGATTTGTGGTTATGGGGTTTGGTGGTGCTGGGGATCCGTGATGCTGGGACTTCATGATGCTGGAGATTCGTGGTGCTGCCTGACAGAGTCCCAAAGATCTTTAGCAGGATACAGACAAACAAATCAAACAATGCACCAAAGCAGTTTTTATCCAAAGTCTGAATTGTAAATCAAGGTAATTAATAGCCAGACAGATTTGAACTAGACAGAAATATGAGGGGATAATTATACTGAAAGCAGAAAATCAATGAAGAACTTTTCCCAAAAAGATTAATAGGATTATGATTCTGGAAGCCTGCCGTCTTCACTTTCAAAATGAAAGTTTAATTTATTGCCAGCCTATAATGGCATCAAAAGCTATCAGAACTAAAATTTCACGACTTCTGTAAACTAATTAAAAGATAAACAAAATGTATCTGGCAATTTAAACATTAGGAGATACTTGTTTGTGTTTAGATCAAACAAACAAACAAACAAACAAAGGACAGATTATTTCCTGTTCTGTTTCATTTGTTAACATTTTTCGGTCACAGCTCCAGTGTTCCTAGCACTTGGACAAGTGAGTCACAGCGGGGCATAGACCAGAGCAGTGCCCTCCCCCTTTCTAAAGGACAAGTCCACTTCCAGGAAATTAGAGAGCTTGGCAAAGGCTGGGCAGCGCAGCAGAGCAGCACAGTACTTGTTGGGAAATAGATGGAGTGATCATTCTGAGGCCTAATTATGGGGAACCATCACCAAGCTGGCCTCACAGAGAGGGGAAATGATCTCACGTCGAGGGGAAATCACCTCTCCAATGTAAGGAGAACACCAGCTCATAATAAGGGAATTTAGATGGCCTTCGTCTCAAATGGCACCCTAATCCCTATAAAGTGCATTACTTTTTCCTATATAGTGTACTGCCCTATGGGCCCTGGTCAAAAGTAAAGCACAATATAGGGGATAGGGTGTAATTTGGGAAGCAACCCTGGAGCTTCTCTCAGAGCCCTGACTAATATCTGAAGGAGGATGAGGGGCGTGAGGGCATTATGTCATTACCTCTAAATAGGTGGTTGGCTTGGATGACTCTTTAAAAAAACTAGAGGAGACTATGGTTAGGACTGATTGTACAGAGCTGACTTTGAAGGATGGAATTGACGATATTCAATCAGACATGACAACCAGGGTTTCTGATGGTTGAGATTGCTGTGTAATCTTATATGAACAGGAGTCTATTATGTTGTGTGGTCGTAGGAAAAGTACAGCACCTACTGCCTAATAACTGAGCCCTCGGAAAGTGCATGGCTTTTGTCTCTCCAATATTAACATATTTTGGGTCGGGTGGACAAAAATGTGGGGAGAAAAGGGTGGGAATGCATTCGTTTGAACACAACCCCCTAATATATGCCCAATTTCCAGCCATATGTATTCCTCAGCCAAGCATGGGAGGTGTTATTCACAGCAAGTGACTGTTAATAATGTGCAGAACAATTATGTCACAGTGTTTGGCCTCCCGTGTGAGAAAGCCAGGCGAGTTAGCTAGAGCAAGAGCAAGAGCCCTCCCCCATAGCGATACAGTATGCAAATGGGAACTGCCTGAGTATGAGAACCAAATAGAGTGAAGAAGAGCAGAGCCCAGCTATTGTCTGACTGTGTGACTGTGTGTTACTGTGTGTTCTGGAGGCGAAAGGCATCTGTAAAATACATGAATTTAGAGAAGGGGGGTTAATGTGGATGTGGATGTGAATTAGAGCGACATTCCATTAGAAAAGAAGGAGGAGAGTCGTGGTCGTGCTTGTTGTTGGAACTGCACAGAAAACATTTGAAGCTACGAAAGTTATAGTAGGTAGACCATTTATCTCAGTGGGAATAAGGAATGTAGGAAATGGGGAACCATATAACAAGTTGTTGGGTGACAAACGACTGTAAAACATCATGAGAACCGAAATGAGAATTGTAAACGTCAGATTCATTTAGCGTGGGAAACTCATCCCGTGATCTTTTGAGGTTGGCCCTTTTTCTAGTTGGGTCACTCAGACAGATGCTGATGCACATCAAGACGGGAATTCTACTTTCACCAACAAACAAACATTTTTTTGTATGTAATAAGTAAGAAGATTCCAAGAAAATCGAGTGCTAATGAAATGGAAGTAGGCTTAATGTTTAACGTAGACTTTTTTTTAACCCCCCTCGTTATCCTTCCAAGCATACATGTTATTTACATGGCAGCATTGGAGGCATGTGGAGATTGTAAAATGTGTGACAGGGTCAAAGTATCCCGATGCCCCATAAATTATGCGCAGAGTGCCCATGTTTAATCACATGAAGCATAACATGAGCGAACGAACGGCCGCCTGACCTTCTGATAATTGAAATGCAAATAACCTGTTGCTGTTCGCCATACTGATTCAATCTGACACCACGTCTGGATTGTGCTGGACAAACTGCTCCGTTGCCTCTTGGCAAGACAGACCCCTGTCAGCCTGCAGGCCATAAACTGGGCCTAGACACCCCTGGCATGCTCCAGGCAATACACTGGGTAGGGCATACACAGGCCATACGTTGATAGGCCTAATGGTGGTCTTTGACCCAGAATAATAAATAACCTGCATCGGTAAATATGTTGCTGTAGCCACTTGGCTAAACTCTTGTCAAGCCAATGTTCAATACTGTGTGTTAAGAAAGTTATGTAAATCTATCAGAAAAGTGTATAATCTTAATTTAAAACGATAATAATCTAGTAATGTGGTCTATATAATCCCTTTAGAATTCCACACAGTAACTGCTAAGAACGCATTGATTTGGCTTACATAACCCACAGCCATATGTTTATATAGTGTGGCTCTGACTTAACCAATAGAAGGACAGAAAAATCATATTAATTATATGCCTTTTCTCTACTTCCGCCCACCTGGTCTGTCTGGTGGTTCCATGTGCATTTATAAGAGAAATGTCCCTCTACCGTATACAAAAATAGCCTCTATTCTTAACGTCTTGATTCGCTCCGAGCGCAGTGCAGTACTACAGTACTAAAAGGTTGTTTAATTCCCAGAAAGTAGCTCTGCCATTAGCCTCAATGTCAAGCCCGGGTTATGAAACATTTTAACATTCCAAAGTGATATTTCTAAAACATCAAGCATTAGCCTGTGAGAAACGGTCTTGTGTACAAGTCATTTATATTTCACTAAAGAAACCCCCCAAAAAACTTTGGGGCTGGATGGTGGAAAAAATAACAATAGCTCTGATAATTGGAGGAGAGGTTTTCCCCCATAATCTCCGAAACACAACATGTCAGATGAAAATGTAAGGTGTATGTTCTGTCTCTCTTCTCCCCCTCCCTCGGATAAGTGGTATGCTAATGAAGCCTTAGGATGACCCTTCTCTATGCATTACCAACTCCTTTTTGTCTCTCATACCTTTATGCGGATATCGTTGGAAGGTGCAGAGTGATACGTGTTTACATTGTACCCGTTAAATGCCAACAGGACCAAGTTACTGTTGTACGTCTTTGCATTTACAGCCATACTGTGGGATGTATGGGTTAAGTTCTGTTACTTGAAAATATCTAACTATTTAAACTTATTTTTACTTTCTCTGATTAACAATCACCTGATGCATGTCCTTAGTGCTTTAATATTTGAGTGAATAATTAATTAGTTTGACCATAAGGGTCTCCTCCAAGGTCTGTGTATATTCAGAAATTAATTTGTTGAGCGGAAAGGAGAGACAGATTTATATTCTGTGTAAGTATTTTACTTTCCAAAAGCATGTGCTCATTTGTGGAAGAGGATCAAATGAAATGCAAATATAAAATGGAGTTAATACCATCCGTAATACACCTGAAGGTAATTACTTTATATCGAAAATGAAATAGACCAAATACAGGTTTATCTCAAATCCAAAATACAAAAATAACTTGAATAATAATACTTGTTGAATAATACATGTTTTATCTGTATCCTGTCGCTACTATGTTCCCTGGACATACTGAGGACATTGAGGACATTGAGGACATTGAAACATCTGTCAATTACTGTGAATTACTCGATTCATACTAATAGTATACCTATGAGGAAGAGTAAGGGGGGGCAGCACCCAACCCTGTGGAACTCCTATGTTTATTGTGAAGCTGTAGGTCAGGTGTCCATGCAACATGGTCTCATTGTCAAAATAGTGACATTTAACCATTATAGTTCTACTGTATGTCATCAATATGCATGTATTAGCTTTATGTCACCATCGCTTTGCAGGATGGTTGTATGTCCAATTTAGTACCTATTTTCATATTTCCCATTATCAATGCAACTGGTACTCTTACTAGCAGACAGCAGTTCATCCTTTATGTGGTGATAAAAGCAGAACATCAGAGGCTGGGACAGAAGGGGAAACTAATCCAACCTGAGCATTGTGAACTCTTCGTTTGGCACATTTGTCAAAGCTTTGGCAAAATTGAATGGATGACACTGTAAGTACAAAGTAAAAACATTCATAAAGTGTGAAATTAGAATACACATGGTTAAGACTCTCTCTCTCCCACCATCTCTCTATCGCTCGCCATCTCTCCCTTCCTCCGCTGGGCATAGCAAGCGGAGAGGAGGCAGTTGTCATGGTGATTAATGCAAATGTGTGGAGCTCACCTGGAGAAAGGCTAGGAAGGGTTTTTCAGAAAGCATCAGTCCTTGACACAAACTAATAAGGGTCTGTGTTCTTTCCAGGTGTCGGGCTACTCTTTCAGAGATTGAAAATCATACCAAGCTTTTATAAGAGCTTGGTATCCCCCTGGATATGTGAATACAATCCATGCAGTTCTGATTGTTGGAGTGGGGGCATTTGAATGGAGGGAACATTTCCCTAGATGTCTGACAATGTCCACTGAAAAGGTAAAAAAATAACGTAGGGAATATAAAGCGTATGGATTTGAAAGGAACATATTGCCTTTAGATACAATTAGTAGGGCCAATAGTTTTTCCTGAGTATGTAACCTGCCCAGGAAAAACTCAGAGCCCTAGTTATAAAGCCAGTGTTTCTCCGGTGGAAACTATTATACATTGAAACTAAGCCTCTAAGCCTCTAAATAATGCATTTATTATGTAATGGTATGGCAACTTCGCAACAACTACTAATCATCAACGCAAAAATAATGGTGATGCATAGCATCCACACGTCTGAAGGTTGTGTGACCTATCACAATTTTCATAATGAGGTGAAGCATGTAGGGAAAAACACATCAGTACATCAGGGACACTTAAGAAGGACTGTACACTAAGAACCACCACTCACCAATCTTGACTGTCAAACTCTGCAGCCTGGTCTCATGACGAGATGTAACATAGTAAATGAAAATCAGGGACACTGAATTTGATATGATATGTTACGTATGGTATGGTTACATAAGACAGAAGGTTACTTAAGGCAAAAACGAAAGGAGCTGGTGGGGGCATATAATGTGAACGTCTAGCAACCCAAAGGTTGCGTGTTCGGACCTTATGGAAAAACCACATAACTTCACATGTGAAATCACATTTGAAATCATGTGAAACCATGTGGTTTTGGAACACTCCACGTGTGATGATATTTCACATGTGGATTTTCACATCTGATCACATAACCGTTCACATGTGAAATCATGTGGAACCATGTAGCTTTGGAACACTTAACATTGTGATAGTGTTCCAAAGTTTCAAATGTGGATATTTTTCAAATTAGATTCCACACGTGATGCCCTGCAAACAAAAATATGTCATTAGGATATCCCTGGAACATCACATAGTAAACGTACATATTTGCCACACATGATTACATTGATTATGTATATAGTAATTATAAATCAACAGGTCCTCACCTGGGATTTGAACTCACAACCTCTTGGTTCACAACAGTCCAACCTTCCTGCTACGCCACCATGTCTGTAGCTGGGTATTTAAATGCATCAGGTAGTCATCCACATTAAATGGTTGGATGGAAACGTGATTTAATTGATAACTGATTTCACCTGTATTCCTACACTTTCGACTTCAAAGTAAATCTCAAATTTGTAAAGAATACGCTCAACAAAAACTATTATATTTATCATAGTTATTCAGGAGTAAAATTAAAGCAGAATAATATGCTCCATCAACATTAGACAACAACACAGAAAACACACGAATTGCCAAAATAAGTAAATTAAATCAATGATGAGAGTATAGACAGATTAACTGATAACTATAATATAAACGCAACATTCAACAATTTCAAAGATTTTACTGAGCTTCAGTTCATTTAAGGAAATATTTCAATTGAAATAAATTCATTAGCCCCTAATCTAAGGATTTCACAGGACTGGGAATACAGATATCTGTTGGTCACAGATACTTTTAAAAAAATGTAGGCGTGTGGATCAGAAAACCAGCCAGTAACTGGTTTGACCACCATTTGCCTATGCAGCTTGACAAATCTCCTTCGCATAGAGTTTATCAGGATGTTGATTGTGCCTTGTCCCACTCCACTTAAATGGCTGTGTGAAGCTGCTGGATATTGGCGGGAATTGGAATATGCTGCTGTGCAAGTTGATCCAGAGCATCCCAAACATGCCCAAAGGGTGACATGTCTGGTGAGTATTTAGGTGATGGAAGAATTTGGACATTGTCAGCTTCCAGGAAATTACAGATCATTGCAACATGCGGCCGTGCATTATCATGCTGAAACATGTGGTGATGGCGGCGGATGAATGGCATGACAATGGGCCTCAAGATCTCGTCACAGTATCTCTGTGCATTCAAATTGCAATCTATAAAATGAAATTGTGTTTGTTGTCCGTAGCTTATGCCTGCCCATACCATAACCCCAACGCCACCATTGGGCAGTCTGTTCACAACGTTGACATCAGCAAACTGCTCACCTACACCAGCGGTTCCCAACTCTGGTCCTCGAGGACCCCAAACAGCATACATTTTTGTTGTAGCTCTGGACAAACATACCTGCTTCAACTCATTAAGGGCCTGACAATTAGTTGACAAGTTGAATCAGGTGTGCTTGGCCGGGGCTACAATAAAATATGTACTGTTGGGGCTACTCAGGGACCAGAGTTGGGAACCACTGGGAGACACGACGCCATACACAGGGTCTGCAGTTGTGATGCCTGTTGGACGTACTGCCAAATTCTTTAAAACAACGTTGGAGGCGGCTTATGGGAGAGAAATGAACATTCAATTATCTGGCAACAGCTCTAGTGGACATTCCTGCAGTCAGCATGTCAATTGCACACTCCTTTAAAACTTGAGTCATCTGTGGAGTTGTGTTGTGTGACAAAACTGCACATTTTAATGTAGCCTTTTATCGTCACAAGCACCTGTGTAATGATCATGCTGTTTAATCAGCTTGATATGACACACCTGTCAGGTGGATGGATTATCTTGTCAAATGAGAAATGATCACTAACAGGGATGTAAACAAATTTGTGTACAAACTCTGAGAGAAATAAGTTACTTGTGCGTATAGAACATTTCTGGGATCTTGTATTTCAGCTCATGAAACATGGGACCAACGCTTTACATGCTGCATTTATATTATTGTTCTGTGTAAAATCGCTGTGCAGATGCCACTCTTTTGCTAAGTGCAGAGATGTATTAAAGGTAATATATCTGTTGGGGACTTGTTGCTGTGAACACTACAGACTTTGTGGCAGCATACCCTGAATTACAGAGATTGTGAGTTTAAATCCCATATTGAAAGGTCAGCACTAAGTGATCATGTCAAGTGTAGTCATATTGATTAAAGATGTTTACACTATTTTAGCTGAACAGGGTACCACTTACAGTAACTTCAGAAAGTGTTTACACCCTTTTACCTTTTCCACCATTTCTTGTGTTACAAATTGGGATTAAAATGTATTTAATTATGTTTTTGTCAATGATCTACACAAAATACTCTGTAATGTCAGAGGGGAAGAAAAATTCTAACATTTGTAAAACATTTATGAAACCTTAAGCACTAATATATCTTGATTAGATCAGTATTCAACCCCCTGAGTCAATACATGTTTGAATCAACTTTGGCAGTGATTAAAGCTGTGAGTCTTTCTGTGTAAGTCTCTAAGAGCTTTGTACACCTGGACTGAAAAATATTTGCACATTATTCTTTTTTAAATTATTCAAGCTCTGTCAAGTTGGTTGTTGATCATTGCTAGACAGCAAGTTTAAAGTCTTGCCATAGATTATCAAGCCGATTTAAGTTAAAACTATAACTAGGCCACTCAGGAGCATTCAATGTTGTCCTTGTAAGCCACTCCAGTGTAGATTTGGCCATGTGTTTTAGGTTATTGTCCTGCTGAAAGGTGAATTTGTCTCCCAGTGTCTAAAAGCAGACTGAACCAGGTTTTCCTTTAGGATTTTGCTTGTGCTTAGCTCTCTTCCATTTATTTATATCGTAAGAAAACTCCCTAGTTCTTGCCAATGACAAGCATACCCATAACATGATGCTGCCATCACCCTGCTTGAAAGTATGAAGAGTTGTACTTTGTTGTTGGATTTGCCCCAAACATAACACTATGTATTCAGGACATTAAGTTAATTTATCTGCAACATTTCTGTTTTTATTCGGTACAGGCTTCCTTCTTTTCACTCTGTCAATTATGTATTATGGAGTAACTATAATGTTGTTGATCCATTCTCAGTTTTCTCCTATCACAGCCATTAAACTCTGTAACTGTTTTAAACTCACCATTGGCCTTATGGTGAAATCCCTGAGTGGTTTCCTTCCACTCCAGGAACTGAGTAAGGAAGGACACCTGTATATTTGTAGTGACTAGGTGTATTGATACACCATCCAAAGTGTAATTAATAACTTCACCATGCTCAAAGGGATATTCAATGTCTGCTTTAAATAATTGGTTTACCCATCTACCAATACGTGCCCTTCTTTGCAAAGCATTGGAAAACTTCCCTGGTCTTTGTGGTTGAATCTGTGTTTGAAATTCACTGCTCGACTGAGGGACCTTAATGGTAATTGTATGTGTTGGGTACAGGGATGAGGTAGTCACTCAAAAATCATGTTAAACACTATTATAGCAGACAGAGTGATAAAATGACTCCTGAATTTATTTAGGCTTGCTATAACAAAGGGGTTGAAAACATATTGACTCAACACATTTCAGCTTCTATTTTTTATTAAATTGTAAAAATGGGTAAAAACATGATTCCACTTTGACTTTGTGGTATTATGTGTAGGCCAGCGACATAAAAAAATACATGTTTTAATTCAGGCTGCCTTCAGAAAGTATCCACACACTTTCTATTCTGAAGGAACTGTATCTTAAAACCACCATAATCATTATATTTACTTCCCTTCCAAAAAAAACCACACGTGAAATGTGCATTTTCACATGTGACAGTTTCAGCTCAACATGCGAAAACAGCTTTCACATGTGAAAATGCAAAAGAGAAGAGACACGTGAGGTCTGTTTTTCACACGTGAAACCATGTATTACATTTTGTGTTAATATGTTAACTCCAACTTTTCACGTGAGGAAAATAACATGTTGTGCAGTTTCACATGTTGAAAACTTTCACGTGAAAATCTTATTATGTGAAAAACGTTCCCATGTGAAAATCTAACTCATGTGGATTTGCATTTTCACATTTCAAAAGAATGTAATTTCATGGTATCACTTGTTGAAATTTTGCATCCCCATTTATTTGAACTAGCGTACTATAGGCTTACATGGACACAGTGCTCCTCGGCCCCCCAGTCAGGACTTGTATGGATGATGTCACCCTGGCTGGCTACACTTTGCATAGAGCTCAGACATGCTCTTGCCATGCTCACTCGCTCACCCAGAGTTCCGTGACAAGGTCACGCCCTGTGACATCACCCTGGTGAGTTCTGCTAGCAACCCCCCGCTGGTTCTTACAAAAGAATACATCACCCTCAAATCTCTGACGTAACGCTTCCCGCTCCTCTCTTTCTTCGTTCCAAATGAGTTCTCTCTAAGGGATGGCTACATTTTCACAAAAAGAAATCAGAGCCTTTATAGTTATGTCGTGACTGAAATTAATCTGAGTTAAAAGGGAAAAGTGTTGTAGTGAGATAGAGCTCATCCTGGCATTTCTGGGCTAAAACGCCTCTAATCCTCCTTTGTGGACGACAACTTCCTCAGATCCCTTTTCTCTCAAACAACTAATTGCAACGTGGTAATTAGCTGAGGAATCCAATTTAGGGCGAATCGTTGTTAGGTAAACATGCATTATTTAAGGATGGGCAAATCGTATCCTTATCTAAGTTCTGCTGCTGACAATGATAAGGATGATGATGATGATGATCAAATAGCAGTAACGGGGGTCAATGACCTCTGATTTCAGCTGTGGCCGTTTCCATCCGACCTACCTAAGTCATAATAGAACCCATTAGCAAGGAGAGAGGGAGAAATCCCTGACGCCAGCACTTTCCAAGCAAAGCCTGCATGGTGTGATGATGACTTGCAGTCTGGCTGGCTGAATGAACAGGGCTCAGGGCTTGATAACCTCCTCTTCCCTTATTATTTCCCCTCATTTAACTCGCTGTGCTGCTTCCACACTGCATTCAAACGTTTTCTGAAACATTTATTGCACTCAGTCAGGCAAAGCAGTGTCTGGCGGATAGACATGGGTTTCTAATTTTAAACAGTTTTGTATTCATTTCTTTCTCTCTCCCTTGCTCTCACTCTATCACAATTTGGAAGAGGAAATACAAGTAAAAAAAAAATCTTTGCAATTGTGCTGTGCAACTGTGACCGTTTAGAATGGATAGCATGTCTTCTTCTTCTTTGTAATGATGTGAAAGGGCATGACCCCAGAATCTTGAATGTATTTCCTGGTACATTAAGGTTGAGACATGATTTATTTAAATTGATGTACTGATGTCTGATAATCCAGGATCTTGAGACAAATATGACATGTGAAATCAAAGGCACTGCTTCCTTTTATAGGGGACATAAGGACGTAACGTCGCTTATCATCACACAGGTCTATCATCAGGGGATCAACAAGTGTCATAGCTCCATGGAACAGAGATACCGAAGTTATATCCCATTCTATTTTATTCTACTCTACTTTTAAAACGACTCACTTCATCCCCATCAATGTTGTTGAAGAATGTCATGGCCATTTCATACCTTTACATGGCCCCTCGGGGAAACGTTGCTTTCAAGGCAATCATTTCAGAATCATATAATCTCTCTACTTGAGCCTAGTCTACATAGTCTTCATCCAATCACAGGTCCATCAGAGAAATATTACAGTACATAGAGGCTTGTCTTGCACCTCATCTATACATTATGCAAGGCACCGACCCTTTATGCTTTTGATAATGTTTTACAAGTTGGATATCAAGTGGAGATGAAGAGCTTCATATCAGCATTGAAGGCAGCAATAACATTCCCCTTCCTCCACATCCTGCGGTTGGGAGGGTCTCTACAGTGAGCTTAATTAACAACTGAAGGGCTGAACCTCAATTTAAAACCAGAGGGGTTTTATTGGGAATCAGAGAGATGCAGAAGTTCTCCCATTCTCCCGCTGCAACCAAGGGAATAGGGAAAGGAAGGAAGGAAGTAACATTCCGTTTTTTTTCACTTACATTTTTTTGTGTGTTAGTTACTAATGGTTTATCAACTGCAATGCAACTTACCGTTATTATTGTCAAGTTAGAGTAATTATCTAACAAGTGTATAAAAGCATCATGCTAATAAATGCTAAAGGCAATCAGAGATGGAGATCAATTATTTATACTGCTTTGATGAGAGCAAAGCTGCTGTAGCCCTAAGAACTAGCGGTGCAGAAAGAAGTGCACTACTCAAGAAACCTGAACTTTTTCAAGATGTTTGGGGAATGAGGAACGCAGCCCAAGACTTGATGGCAAAACAAGACTGAGTAAACAGAACTCGATAGGTAGGTCAGGTTTCCAGTGGCATGCATTAATGGATGCCAAGGGAAGCCAGGCTTCCCCCAAAAATGTAACAAGAAAAAAAGAAAACAAATTATATTTAGTCTCTCTGTGTTTCATAATTTCCCTTCAATTTACAGGAGAAAGCACCCTCAGCTAGCATTTGGCCTCCCTAGATAAAAAAAGTGTTACAAAATAGCCAATCAGCATTGAGCTAAACTGAGGGAGCTCAACTGTGAATGGTCCTGGATCACCAAAGAAAGTGTCAAGGGAAGCCAGTTTGGATTTGGCGTCACTCCTATTAACTCGCATTGATAGCATTTGTCATTGAAGGAAACAACTTGAATTGTTGCATCTCGTTGTGTTGTTGTCCTCCGGTGGCTAGTTAGCTAGCTAAAATGTACCCTTTCCTAAAATAAGCCATGGATGGAGATAGGGATTTGGACTTGTGGTTTTACTTAATTCTCCGTACTGGCCAATGATTCTGATCCAACCATTAATGGAGGTTCAATATGTAGCTACAGTAGATGTAGAAGGCTAATGTTAACTAGCTAATGTTGCCCATGAAAGGAAGTTAGGTTAGAGAGCAAGCATTTTATCCAGGTAGCCTAGGACAAAAAAAAAAGTACTATATGACAGAGAGATAGACCATTTCATCAACATGAAAGAGAGGAAGATGGCATTGGTGTTTCTCTACAAGTAGGGTGAGTCAATATGTTGTTTCTACTTGCACGAATGCACACACACAAAAATCAAAACCATGGACAGCCACATATTTAGCTTATGTTGATTGGGATAAATTGTTTTTGGTACTTTTTAGTTGTCACTGTATTAGATTTGATGATGTCGTAGGTGATTTGATGATGCTGAAATGTGGAAGTTGAAATGGCGCTGGAATAGTTCAGTTAGGATCACCACTTTATTTTAAGAATGTGAAATGTCAGAATGATAGTAGAGAGAATTATTTATTTAAGCTTTTCACATTCCCAGTGGGTCAGAAGTTTACATACACTCAATTAGTACCTCGTAGCATCACCTTTAAATTGTTTAACTTGGGTCAAACGTTTCAGGTAGCCTTCCACAACCTTCCCACAATAAGTTGGGTGAATTTTGGCCCATTCCTCATGACAGAGCTGGTGTAACTGAGTCAGGTTTGTAGTCCTCCTTGCTCACACACGCTTTTTCAGTTCTGCCTACACATTTCTATAGGATTGAGGTCAGGGCTTTGTGATGGCTATTCCAATACCTTGACTTTGTTGTCCTTAAGCCATTTTTCCACAACTTTGGAAGTATGCTTGGGGTCATTGTACATTTGGAAGACCCATTTGCGACCAAGCTTTAACATGTCTTGAGATGTTGCTTCAATATATCCACATAACTTTTTCCTCATGATGCCATCTATTTTGTGAAGTGCACCAGTCCCTCCTGCAGCAAAGCACCCCCACAACATGATGCTGCCACCCCCGTGCTTCACGGTTGGGATGGTGTTCCTCGGCTTGCAAGCATCCTCCTTTTTCCTCCAAACATAATGGTCATTATGGCGAAACATTGAACATTTCTCCAAAAAGTACGATCTTTGTCCCCATGTGCAGTTGCAAACCATAGTCTGGCTTTTTTATGGCGGTTTTGGAGCAGTGGCTTCTTCCTTGCTGAGCGGCCTTTCAGGTTATGTCGATATAGGACTCGTTTTACTGTGAATATAGATACTTTTGTATCTTTTTCCTCCAGCATCTTCACAAGGTCCTTTGCTGTTGTTCTGGGATTGATTTGCACTTTTCACACAAAAGTAGGTTCATCTCTAGGAGACAGAATGCGTCTCCTTCCTGAGCGGTATGACGGCTGCTTGATCCCATGGTGTTTATACTTGCGTACTATTGTTTGTACAGATGAACGTGGTACATTCAGGCGTTTGGAAATTGCTCCCAAGGATGAACCAGACTTGTGAAGGTCTACAATTTTTTTTCTGAGGTCTTGGCTGATTTATTTTGATTTTCCTATGATGTCAAGCAAAGAGGCACTGAGTTTGAAGGTAGGCCTTGAAATACATCCACAGGCACACCCCCAAATGACTCGAATTAAGTCAATCAGAAGCTTCTAAAGCCATTACATTTTCTGGAATTTTCCAAACTGTTTAAAGGCACAGTCAATTTAAAGTGTATGTAAACTTCTGACACACTGGAATTGTGATACAGTGAATTATAAGTGAAACAATCTGTAAACAATTGTTGGAAAAATTACTTGTGTCATGCACAAAGTAGACGTCCCAACCGACTTGCCAACACTATAGTTTGTTTACAAGAAATTTGTGGAGTGGTTAAAATACGAGTTTTAATGACTCCAACGTAAGTGGATGTAAACTTCCGACTTCAACTGTAACTGTTAGTTACATGCAGTATGCCTTGAGGACTCCACCGGACAGAGGTTGCGCTTCAGCTTGTGATTAGAAAATGTGTGGTTGAATTTATTCTGACACTGTCTTATTGTCTCGGCTTTTAGGCCTCTATATCACAGTCACAAGGCATATGAACGAACAGATTATAGAGCAAACACAATTACCACAGGTTGGATTTTTTTTCTGGCTTTTCCCAGTGATTTTACCCACACAGCTACTGCAGGTTTCTGTTTCCCAACTGGTTTCTCCAAGGTATCCATTTTCTCCTTTTTAGTGAGATATTTTCAGTCTGGTATTTACTACCCCAAGGAGGGAGGGGGCTGGGAGCTATTGGATGAATTACAAGACACCTACTTTTAGGTAAACATAGTGGAAGGAAAAAGTACTGGAAAACAAGTTAATCAGCTCTTCAATTCTCCTTTAACACACTCCTTTACTAACTCCTGGCTCGGAGTTGTATCCAAAAGGAGAAAAGTATTATGCTTGACAAAGCTCTTCAGCTCTTGCACATACATGTTGAGAGTATTAGGGATACCAGTTATACCTAAACCTTGAGGAATAGTTTAATTGTGGTGCCTATTATGGTGATTATGCACAGCAAATAATGAATGTGCAGCATAAGATTAGTATCAGAGCAAATGGGAAAGTATTTTGTTGCCTTCAATTTCTCCCTTAGACCAATCTAACTGTCCTGATCACAAGTAATGTTGACTATATGTTCCCTGTCTAATTCTATTGGCCATTTGGAATACAATCTCAAGACTATAAACCTAATGACAACTTCGTTATGTGTTGTAGAAATGCTGACTGGATGGGCTAGTTCTACAAGCCTGATCCTATACTGTTGCAGTAGCCGACTATGACATGAAGGCTGTTAGAGAATGGCACTTTCAACACCAAGGTTGTGGGTTCGATTTCTACGGAGGACCAGTTTGAAAAATGTATGCACTTACTACGCTCTGTAAGTCACTCTGGATAAGACTAGTTAAAATAAGAGTTGGCGACAGCAGATGGAACCAAGCTAGTTCCACTGGCTTCCATTTGAAAACTGACCCAGAGTTATTTCCAGACACAGACTAAAATGAATGTTCAATGGAGATTATCCATTGAGAGAGTTTCTTAATAGAAGACTAGGATAAATCTATGTCTGGGAAACCGGCCGTCTGACTACATAAACCGATCTGCAGCCCTGAAAATATGAACTATGTAATAAAGTGAGAAGATTTTTAAAAAAATGAAACAAAGCATAAGTCTGATAAGATTCTTATTATTCCAATAAAAAATACATTCATACAGAAATATAACAATTTTGCAAAACAATTTCAAATAAAATGTCATAAAGCAAAAAAAAAAAAATCTTACAAAAATGATTTTTTCCCTTTTTTTTTTTCTTTGACAAAGATTCTGTAAAGAACAAGGGGCGCTGTGTGTGGAAGAAGAAGAGAGAATCAGAGTGCATCCCAAGTGATCTGCTATTCCCTATATAATGCATTAATTTTGAACAAAGCCATATGGTCCCTGGTCTGAAGTAGTACTCTAATAGGGAATAGAGTGCCATTTGGGATGCAGACAGCAATGGGAAACTGTAGGTTAAGATGCAAGCAAACATGAGGCTTAATTAAGGCTCGATTATCACCTGAAAGATATTGGCTGCTGTTCTGTTACAAAGACAGAAAGTCATTGTTCCAATTCTTTGCCACAAAAGCCTTGCTGTTGCTGGCGGTGTAATTTTATTATAGCAGGCCGTTTCAAGTTGTACTCATCCTCCCTCTTACAACAATCTGATCTAAAAATCCATGTTGTGGCCCTGCTACACTGATCTTGCTGCAATGTCAAATTCCTTTCCACCCACAAAGCATGTCCCTGATACTGAATAAAATAAGTCTATGTACTTTGTTATATTTCAACGTTAATCTCACCAATCCTTGTGTAGACTTTTTTTAAATGACAAATATAACACATTAAGCTATCCTTTAACATGATTTTGGTCCCTTACCCTGCAAAAATGTCCTGAAGTCTTCAAATTATTTCAAGTGTGTACATAAACAATGAATCAACTTCAAATGGGGAGGGGGGGATAGATTTTTTTTTTCTCCCCTCTTCAGAATCCTGTTCACGTTGGTTTTGATAATAATGTAGCTGCCTGGACCAAAACAACGAATGCGGCTGCCCAGACGGGTCAATAGCAAACTCCCAGAGTCAGCAGTCCGTAATAAATTCTATGCCAGCAAAGCCTTTAGCAATTTATTACAGAGATGCAGTACAAGGCAAGGGCTGTCCAACTGGAGCTTGTTAATTACAATAAATCTTTAGGGTTTTTCCTCAGCTTTGGTTGCAGGGGGGGATATTGCCCTACAGTGAGTCTGGGCCCCCCCGAGTTCTCTACAAACCCAATGTTAGGGCATTGTTGAGAGCAGCTGCATCACCATCACATTCCCTTCAAGTCAGCCTTGTCTTTATGCAAACCACAAGTTCATGTCCTCAACTGCATCTGAAATGGCACCCTATTCCCTTTATGACGCACTACTTTTGACCAGGGCCCTATGGACCCAAAGTAGTGACCTAAAGACGGAATAGGGTACCTGCCCAGATCTAGTCCAATCGTCTCATCAGGTTTTTTTTGTACCTTTGAGCAACATTGTCAATTGATACCAAATGTGTATAACTATGTAGATACAGTACATACTACAGTGGTAGTAAATTGGGTTAATAATATACCGTTATAAGTGCTCTCTAAATGATGACTTGAAGTTATTTTACACAAGTCTTGGTTTGAAGCGACTGAATGTACTCTATAGATCAGGGTGCTATGCAATATAACCTAAAAAGGGAGGATCTTTACTGTACATGCTCTAAACACAAAACACTATTCACAATCTACATAGGGGTAATAGACCTAGCAGTCTCTGAAAACAAGGAAAGGTGCAAGTAAGTTCATGTGAAATTGAGCCTTAATAAAGCTTTTCAATCACCCATACAACAATGTGACCCCCCCGCCCCTCTCCAAGGAGTAGTCATCCATCCCACAAGGATAGGTCACTTGCATAAGGCACCATTAAGGTCGTCAACAGTGCATTACCAGGTAGAAAAGAAGATAGAATATACAAAATCAAATCCGATAGTCCTCAAGGCATCGATGAGTGAAAAAAAAAATAGCTTAATGAATGAATGATTCAGTTGCTAAGTAAGCAGTAGTGGTTTCTCAAACCAAAAAGAGAGAAAGAAGTACTGAAGTAATAATAATAAAAAAAAATCATCAAGGCTTTATGTACAATATTGTAACATTTAACCGTTTGTATTTAGCTGCGCTTTTATTGGAATCTATTTGCAGTCCTGATTACAGAATAACAGGAAGAGAGAACAAACCCTAGAACCATGCAACACCTGTCTATGATACTGAAGTTATAGTATAGTTGTGTTATACCTCTAAGCACACAGCTTATACAATGGACTAAAAATTTGCTTTGTAACTTGTAAAAAAAACAAGCTACGTAACACATTGCACATTTAGTAGCTGCACCAAACACCAAAAAAAAGCTCCTCTCACTCAGGACTCACATTGTGGAGTTTCTCCCCTGGCCTGGGTTGCTGAATGGGGGGGGGAACAAAACACATCACCCCCCCATACCACTCAAGGCTTCTGGCAAGAAACCCCAATCTTCACTCAGTCTCACTGCTGCTTGACAGTCAGGCAGGCACGTTCTCACACACCCGTACTCACAACTATAAGAAAAGAAAACTTGCTCCCTGACACCATTCAGTCCACAGCAACACTGGTACCAGACCGCCTTTGCTTCCCCTTCTTTGCACACAGGCCAGTCAACCAAGTCAGACATTCGCAGTGCACACATGCTTACCTCAGACAACCGTTTTTGTAAAGCAGTACCAGTGTATCAGTTGTCCAGGAGACAGTTGCTTCACCTCAAAAACATCATGCACCAACCACACATTCAACTCATTCATTCGTTCATTATTTTTTTGTCTTTGTTTTAGTTTTTTTTTTTTGTCTTTTTCTTTCAAGTCCCTCAATTCAATTGGCTGCTTCCTTCTGTCTGTACATGATTTTGTCCTCTGTTGTTGTGGTTTTTGGACAGGCAACCTTCAGAGCGCCTTCCTTCTCCAAGGGGTCCATCCATCCCGGAGGCACTGGGTATGGTGCAAAATGGCATACTTTGGCTAGAACACGCTCCCCTAGCTCGCTCCTCTCAAGGGCAGTTCAACCATGAGGCTGGTTAGGAGACGACATTTCCTTTCGCTGCGTTTGTTAGTTTCACTAAACGGCTAACATCGCTCCGCGCCGACCTGCTCAGAGGTGTCTTTTCATGTGGAGGGCAAGGTGATCGGACCTGGAGAAACACCTTGAGAGAAAGAGAGAGAAGGAGAGTATGAACAGGAGGGTACCTAAAAAGTAGAAGTAGTAGCAGCACTACTACAAAAACCAACAAGTGTGTCAAGGATACAAGTACAGATTCCAATTGAACATAAAAACAGCCTGACAATATAATTACATATTTTAAGAATGTCATTATACATGACTAACCATTTTCATTATGCACTTGTTAACAATGCAATGCTATTCACATCACTGAATGAACAGACATCGTTACAACTCTAGTAAAACAATCATTATTTTCTAACACTTGATTAAATGGTATCAAGAGGGATTGGGTAAACACTCAGGTGCAGGTGGTCTCTATTGTAGATAGCAGAGTGATGGAGCTTACCGGTCACAGTGACTGCATTTAAATGGCTTGGCCCCAGTGTGCTTCCTGAAGTGTCTGGTTAGCTCATCACTCCGTGCAAATCGCCACTCGCAGCCCTCCCATGAACACCTGTATGGTTTCTCACCTATGAAATAAACAAAAGAAAAACATTAATTGTGAAATGCATGTAATATTGCACAATACATTTTTAACCTCCAGTCAATGTGAAAAAAAAAATGCTGTGTGCTAAGCTAGTCTTTGTAAATTGTGACCTTTCTTCTGGTCAATGACCTTTGGTAGTAAAGAGAAAGGAAATGACCAGATGAGATGATGCAGCTGTAGTCACTTGACAGCTATACAACGTCACGCAATGACACTTGGTCTAAATTCAAAATGAACTGGTTACACTTCGCTAACACAACGCAAAACATTTTTTGGAACGCAGAAAGTCCTTTATACACCGGACGTAATAACGGTCTTCAAGGGTCAGAGCCCATGGAGAAAACCACACACGTGCAATGTCATGCTGCTAATAAAAAAAACAAGGGACGGTCAAACGACTATACAGGCCCCCCACTCAACAGCCTCCCTTTTCCCATGGTGAAACAATCCGTTTTGAAGAGCCATGGCTAATGTTTGCATCTCAAATGACACCCTAGTCCCTATACAGTGCACTACTAGCCGTACTATGGCTCTGGTCAAAGTAGTGCACTATAAAGGGAATGAGGTACCATTTGGGACGCAACCCAAGTCCCTTGTATTCCCATGTGCACTGGGACTGCATCCCTCAGTATGAATGCCTCCCCTCCCCCACAGCATTCAGACACATTCCAGATAGATTAGGTCACAGTTTAGGTATCCAGTCATGTACGGCTAATAGTCTGAGAGTGAGTGCACTGTGTGGCACTCTCTCTGTAGCTGCATGAGGACACACAATGAACTGGTTTTGGCTCTTTAAATTACATTACACAACTAGCTAACCAGACAATAAAGAATGGCAGTCAAATAAGACATTGCTTTTGTGTAACAGTGAGGAAGTAAGGAAACTTAGTACTATCACGGTCACTTCCGCCAACAGGGTTTGTATTTTGCCCCAAGGTTATGAAATGCAGAGGCCTGGGGTGTGATAGCATAGGGAAATGTCTGCTTTCTCACCTGTATGAGTGCGTTGGTGTGCTTTTAAGTGGGAACTCTTTGTGTAAACCTTGCGGCATCCGTTGAAGTGACACCTGTGCACCCGTCTCCTCCCATCCGGTGACGCGTCTCCACCAACCAGCCCAGTCTTCGCAGAGTTCTTTCCGATGCCGCCTGTCCGGACTTTTACCGGCAAGGTCAATTCTGTGTTTACGCTTCCCCAGCCTTGTGAGATGCTGGGTTCCGAGCTGACCTCTGGGGAGGATGGGGGAGTGCTAATGATAGAAGGGCTAAAAGGTCCAGAACCGGCCAGAACCGACCCCAGAGGGTTCAAGGTAAAGCTGTGTGTCGGCGAGAGCTCCACGGAACTGTCTGAAGCTTCACTGCTGGCGTCAGAGTTTACACTGTTGGTTTCCAAGATCTGGCCATCCTGATTGTCCTCTTCTTTGACCAGAGGGATCTTTGGGTCAGAGTCGATCGCTTTATCACCGCAGGCCAAGATCAGCTTGCTCCAGAGGTCCTGCTCCTGCGGCTCCAACTTGATGTCAGATGTCACCGAGACATAAGGCTCGCTCTGTAGATACCGCTCCAACTCCAAGCAAGTCTGGTTCAGGAACAAACAAAACAGATGTTTAGAATATATAGGAGAGATCACAGGTGTACTGCATTTCAGGGAGCTACCAGACCACCAACACATGAATCAGTATCAACCTCATTGATGTTTTATGACAAGAGACTTGTGCAACTTGTTTCCCTTGGCTCACAAGGCAGACCAGCTAAGGTTGGTCTGAGTAAACTACAGCTTCACACTAGTACGAAAAACACATGTTCAAACAAGAAATGGGCTCTTGACTATCACATGGTTGTGACCAAATTTAAGCTAGCTAGGCTACATGTTTACATACTCAAGTTGAGCAGTCATAAACTGCATATCCTAAGCGGTGTGTATGTGTGGAGGAACAGGGACTATATCCATTGTCAGTTCTGTGGTACAATGAATGACTCAGAGCACATTTGGTGTCCTTTTAAGGAAGCCACTGAACTTCCTGCTTCCCCAAGACTCATTCAGTTGCCACAGACTTGACTGATTGCATGTAATCACATCCTTCCTACCCCCCCCCAGAACTCAGTTTCTCAATGTTACAATACATTAATTCAGTTGATACTATATCTTGAGGATTCATTAAATAAATAAATAAATAAAGAGTAATCTGTTTGGAGGTATGGCAGCATGTTGGTTTGACAAGAACAGTTGGAGAAAAAAAGATTCTGCCCCAGGCAAAGCACATAATGCCCCTTCCACAATTTAAACCAATAATTTCCAGTTGCAATACTATCTTCTCATGCGCACACGAATTCGCACGGAATTAGTCACTGCTGACATTTGAGTGTGGATATGAGCCCCACTGAACGACATGCAAATTAATGCGATGTATTTCAGAGGAATATAAACCGTATGGTTAGTTCAAACTATGGTTTTGGTAAGTAAAATAACCTTTCCAGTTCTCTTTGGTAAAAATAAGTTATATTACATTTTTATATTTAACAATACCCGTCTCGACAGTATTTCTCTGTGGCTGTGTTGAAAGAGTTAAAATCTCTCTTATGGCAGCGAGGAAGTTGGCTCCGTGCCCGACTCGCAAATGCCTGAAGGAAACTACTTGGATCGATTTCAATCACGTATGAACTGCAAATATCTTCAGAAAAATGACTACAAACGAGGCAGTCCCATCATGATTAATACGAGGGGTCAGTTATGTTACACTTTATTGGTGTAAATTGCATCCACTTTCAAAATTAAATTGTTGAATTGGCTTCATTCCGGTTGGACTACTTCAACAGATCCGCTTACGAACGAGTTCCGCTCCGCAGCATTTTGAACGACAACAACTCCGTTACTCGAACCAAATCATTGCTTTCAAATTCACTTCCGATATGAAGGCTATTTACAGCAGCATCGCTCAGAAACAAGCCTCTAACATCGCTCAGAAATAACACAACACTACTGGAAATTATATTGGTCGCGTCTCATTCATTTCAAGTGAGACTCCGGAGCTGTCAAACACTGGCTCACTGAACTAGACTTGTGCCGTGCTTTGACGGGCAACAATGCTCAACTTCGAATAAGCCATCTGCATAAAACAAGATAAGAACATAGCTTGTGCATCTGTGGGTAACCGGTTAAATAATACGTTTAGTCCTCCATTCGGAGGTGTCCCTAGAAATATGAACAACGCTTGGTTCTTTTTCGCATACTCTAGCACACGCGCCGAATTTGACACATCCAGCTAGCTACGGAATTCTGCATGTTTGTAGCTTACTGACGCTTCTGCAATGTTACAATTCAAGATCATCTACTACAAAACAAAGCGGACACATTGTTTAAAAATTAAAACAAATGTATGTATGAGGAACTGTTTGACAAAGTGCTGTAGAATACCGTAACAACGTGTATTAGTAGGATATAAATGTATCAATTAATATTCGTTTGCACGTACTTGAACACATGTAGCCTATCGTCATGCCAGGATAACAGCCAGTATGATTGGTCACGTTCTTTATTTCAGTTTAATGAAACAGTTCAAATGAACGGATAAAAATGTTACCTGCTGCCAGTAATCCTCCAAGGATGGTAAAGCTGAAAAGTAGCCCGTGTCATGTACAATCTGAAGTTCCTGAAAGATGCTGCACATGGGTAGAACATCCATTTCAAATCCCAAATGTTGGCTAAAGAGCTGCACTGAAATATTTTTCTTTAGAATCAATATAATAGTCAAAATATTGGTCAATCTCGAACAGGCAAGTAAGATCCTTGTTTAAATTTCACATGCAACCCTATCTGTAGCTAATGCAAATAGCACGCACTGCAAACAAGCGTTGTTTTGCTTCCCCGTTGGCAGACCTCTGCTTACTGGTGATGAAGTTACTCTATTTGCAAACACTGAACTAAATGCGAAGCCCGTACCATGTAAACTTCCTTATTCAAACCTCGCAACCTACCTACCACCTCGTGACAGCATTACGCTTTTGGAACGTTAACCAATGAACTCGAATCAGCTTGCCCGCGCGCATATGATATCACAACCAACCAATCATAATCGTCTCCTGACATAATTTGGTCCTGTTTCTTTTTTTATTGGTGAATTTGACTCGTAGTTCCTTCACATTCATTGGCCAGCTATTTTTAGAAAAGTATATATATGTGTGATGTACTCTATTCAACTGTCAGCGAGTTGCCTCTCTCTGCATATTTCGCCACAGAGAGCGCATCTGAGAAGCAACAATTTTTCCTCTTTGTAAACAGTTTCACGGTGTAGTTGTTTGACAGAGTTTCAACATACAGTACAAGACAAATACTTTTGAAACTGTATGCGAGAATGACTGGAATTTCGTTTGAATCGTTTGACATACGCTTTTTTTGTTGACTATATTATTGAAACAAACTCTTATTTTTTGAAGTTGTTCGGAGTTTCACACACAGGCATTTCTTACTAACATACCACCGTCTCCAGTCGCACGATAGTAGGCTACAGCTAAATTCCACAAGGGGAGCCAAGTGCCACATCGCTCATGACTCAAATAGGCTACACCACTCTGGTAAAACGCAGCTATGCAGAATGCACAGCAGTTGTCCAGTATTTTGTTTGTCCTGCAACTGAAAGATGGTCATAGTCAACGATTTAGATACGCTTAACCTTAAACTTTATGAAGGGCACACTCATGTAGAGAAGGTTACTTTTGGGGGGAAACTTGAGTTTGAAGAATTTGGAGACTTGTTTTGCAAAAAATATAAAAAATAATAACAATCTTTAATGATATTTGAATTGGATTCAGTGGCAGTGACTTAAACATTTGAGAAGGATGAAGGATTAATGCTTTTAGGCCTAGGTTGCTCATTTAGTGATTAGAGCTGAAGAGATTGTCCTAGTTCTCAGTAACATCCTGTTTACTTAGAAATTATTACCAGTTTAACGAAAGAACCAAAACACACACAAATGCAGTTATTCTATTTAATTATCTATCTATGCTCGAAGCCACACAGGTTTCAAAATTGTTGTATAGGTGTCAGTTTTCCATAACATCTCATATAGTGCATCAACAAAATCATGTTATTCTGTCATCTTATATGCTTTATTCTAACAGTAGTTTGATATTAATAAATAAACTGTGAATTGCTATCCACACTCAAATGTAACTCCATCACAGAAGATTTTTTACAACCATGGCATTACGCTATTGTATACTTTGTATCTCCACCCTCCTTGTATAGTTTCCCAATATGTTGGGAATGGCAACAAATAGATTCTTTCATAATTGAAAAGTTATAGGATGAAGTCGTATAGCTCTGTGATCATCATGACCTGACTGACAGTCTGAAGAGTTGCAAACAACATATTTGGAACAGAACCTCATTGTTTCAATTGGAACTATTTCCTGATTCTAGAACTGAGAGTCTTTTGTGAATGATCAGCTGTTGGTGCATATTTGTGGCTTGCAGCATCTGATGTAGTCATATGGTGATGTATTCGGAACCCTAAAGGAAGCAGGCCTCAGTTGTCACTGGAATTCAAAGGAATTCCTTCTTATGTGCACACTAATGGTGCTGTCCATTATATCTTGAGTCATCCATGGTGGATGGTAGCTTTGAAGATGGTCTTTAAACTGAATGAGGTCTATTCAGAAACCTTTATGCTAGAGATTGACTATGATGCACCCTAATTGCAAACTCACATAGAAGATTATACAATTTAGAATTATTGTCTTGGATCGATCGAATGATACTGCACATCCATGCATTGCAGCTTGTACTTGATGCATGACAGGATTGCTGCCTCACATCCTGTAGCTCAGCCTACAGCAACAGAGTGAAGCTGTGAACCTTGTGACCAGCCCACAGTATGCTGTCAACGCTGCTATGTAGGATTTTTAAATAACCAGATGTCGTCTTTCTGTGAGTAAAATGCTAAGTACAGCTAAGTACAGTCTGAAGGAGGCCCATTTTGTCTGGCACAGTACATTGTGTGGTTGCACAATTGAGGCCTGGCTAACCCAAGTTCCGCTTCTGTAAGGTACAGTATTTACCAGGTAGCTCCAGACTTATCACCGCCTCGATCAGTTGAAACATTCAGAGAATGCAGTAGTGTCTGCATGACACCAGGCAGCTTTTATCTTGGAAAGCCGACCAGGCAGGCTAGGTCCTAAAGCTATATCATCATTATGCAATCCTAACCAAGCAACCAGTAGGCATAGCCACAGGAAAGAGCCATTAGAAGATGGCCCACTTTAATGCATCATTGTCAAGACAATTACTAATTTGTTTTAAGGTATTTTACTCCATTGATGGACACTGTTAACATGCAATGAGACATTCTTTGTCTCCAAGTCTAGGCTACAGCTCTTGATGTAAAATGAATTAACATTGTGGTAGTTTTCTAAGTTATGTATGTGTCTTTATACCGGGATAAAGCATATTATATCAACTAGTAGGACAGTATAATTGGACAATCATGGTAAAACAGAGGCATAATACTTTGATAAAGGCATCAAAAACACATTCAACACAGAAGGCTTTGATAGGCAAATACAGAATGCCTAATAGTTTAATATGTAATTTCAGACTATTTCTGGAATACTTTACAAACAACCAGTTTGCAGATAAAGCACAAGGTACAGTTGATAGAGTAATGCATTTGTCTCTGCGGAGGCATTGCAATTTGTTCAAGCTTAAATAAAATGAAAATGAAGCAATTGATTGGAAATCAATGCACTTACATCAATCACTCTTTGTAAAAGACGGACAGAGAGAGAGAAAAAAACCTGTCCAAAAATCAATATTCATTCTAATTCAACATATCATAAATCTGGACAGAGTCAGCACTGCTCGCTCACAGTGAGAGGATGATTGGCCACTATGGTCTTATTTCACATTCTCTGTGGGTTTCAGCTCATCCTGTTTGGTTTTAAAGCATTTGTTTGGTGAAGTCCTCATTGAAAGGCAGTGAAGGTTGACATGTTGTTGGCCTTATATTAAGCTATCAGGCCATGTCACAGGACGGGGGATAGATGTGTGTACATTGGGCCATGTGGCGTCAACCCATCAGAGAAGCCCCTTTGCCTCCCAGGCAGCTCTTGACCTTGTGTGTGTGTGGTGTGTGGTGTGTGTTCAGCAGCTCTCGACCTTGAGGAGAGCAGTCGGCTGTGTGTTTGTAGTATGGGATGTATTTGAGCGGAATCACTAAGTGGACAACATGGATACATCACTTAGCACTACTATCGCTAGTTTAATCATTATCGTCTGCCTGAGTGGTGTGTGTGTACAAAAATGGCCGCTAACATATTTGTAATGACTTGTGAAATACTGACCAGTAGTCTTAGACACTTTTAAAAAATACATGTAGTAGGCGTATAATATATACAGACCCTGTAACAGAGCGGTTTAGGGTAGTAGCTCTGCTGCTGCCTTGACTTCGGCAATAACATTTGTAATACAGAAATGTGTACTTAAGCTGTCAAAAAATCTTTCCTAAATCATTCAGGTTTTACAGAATTGTTATTGTGGGCAACAGTTTTGGATTCACTATACCACACAAAATACCTTGAAAATTAGGAAATACATTATGCCCCCCCCCCAAAAAAAATCGAGTTGTTTCAAGTAGGATGTTGTTAAGCATTGCATTCACAGCACGTAGGACAGATTTGGTACTAGATCTTTAAACGTGCTAGGTGGAAAATCTGAAGGACAGTTCAATGGTCATTGTTTGTCCCAGGGGTGGCATTATTCAGTGGCACCAAGTTGTTTCCCCCTGTGATTCCCTGTGCTTCAGGCCTGCAACCATTATACAGAGCCAAAGGAATGTTAGATATTTTATTATTTTCCGAAACCACTCTGTGGGAACCCACTCTCTCCTTTTACGGGGGAGGCATTTATCAAGTGTATAAACAATGACCCAACCCACTGATTACAGACTACTAGGGTGTATTCATTTGACACTTTCGGGGGTGGGAGACTAGTAAAGAAGGGGAGTAGGGGAGGGCGAGAGGAGTGTATATCAGGTTACCCTGACCATGGACAAGTAGACCTGAATTTGGTATTTTAAATCCCTGATCCCTCTGCTGAGAATTCCCTTTCCTCTCCTTTCTCTTCTATTTAATGCATTAGATGACATCATGTGACAAAAAAACAGGTTTTGTTTTGATAGAAAGTTCTTCTAAATGTTATGTTCTGTGCATTTAGTTTTACAACTTTTGACGACTGTTTTTATCTTGTAATACCATGATATGAATAGAATAGCACTCGTTACCAGTTTGTATTGGTGTAATATTCGTTTTGAGTGTGCTGTGGTGGATCATTTGTTTGGAATTATTTTCTAAACAAAATATACTTTTTTTGTATTTAATATATTTATTTATTTAAAGCCAACAATATTGTTACACCGCAGCCATGAGCCACGAGCTGTTCACTCCCTTACTGTCGGGCAGATGGTATCGGAGCATGAGGTCTGACACCAACAGGCTTAGAGACAGTTTCCATCTACAAGCCATCAGACTGCTGAACACTTGAACTGGACTGACCACCTGCTCTGACTCCCCACACCTTAGCACACATGCACTCACTCACACACACACCAACACAGACAGACACACACACACACACATACACACACACACACATATTAATGCTACACACACATCACAACTGCTGCTACCAGACTCTTACAATACTGCACAATTTAAACTCTTGCCCCGGAATCTCCCCTTTCTCTGATACATGTGTAAATATTGGACTATAAATTGTGCCTTCCTTTATTATACTTATGCTAAAATGTTTACTCTACTAAGCCATTTACTTTATGTTCATATTCTGATATTCGATTATTTCTAATTGTTGTGGCATTGTTGAGAAGGAACCTGCAAGTAAGCATTTCATTGGACGTTGAATACCATGTGCATCCTGTGCATACGAATAATCAAACTTGAAACAATGATGCAATGCAACAAACATATTTTCTGAATTTTACATTTATTTAACTAGGCAAGTTAGTTAAGAACAAATTCTTATTGTCAATGACGGCCTAGGAACAGTGGATTAACTGCCTTGTGCAGGTGCAGAACGACAGATTTTTACCAGCTCGGGGATTCGATCTTTGGTTACTGATCCAACGCTCTAACCACTAGGCTACCTGCCGCCCCATATAAGTTACTGCAAAAGACAAGCAGTGTTTTTATCCCTCGTACATCATTGCACGCGCGATAGAACAGCAGAAAATGTACTGCGATGTTGTTGTTTTTAGCGTGTTGTGCGACGCTCCTCACCTCAAGCTTTATCAACAAAACAATTGTTTGGCATAGATTCTACAAGTGTCTGGAACTCTATTGAAGGGATGCGACATCATCTCCCATTAGTGTTCAGTTTAGTTGAGATCTGGTGACTGAGACGACCACGGCATATGGTTTACACTGTTTTCATGCTCATCAAACCATTCAGTGACCACTCGTGCTCTGTGGATGGGGGAATTTTCATTTTCCCCGGCTCTACAGGGTGGCAATGCCAGGCATGGACCCCCCAGATAGAATTTGTGCCCCCCCCCATAAACATAAGACATTTGATTTATTTCCAGTTTTGCCAATGTAGCGATGCTGGGCCTGCCAGTAGAATGGGACAGAGGCTATATGCCGGTGTGTGCTCATGATCTGAGGAGGGGGGAGGGAGGGGGAATGTATTATTTAGTAGTTAATATTGCAAAATGCATCTGATTGGGCACCTAGCCAGAATGCATAAGGTACTGCCTTTGAATTCAATACCTTGTTTAGGAAGCTCATTGGATCACATGGCGGGGTCAAATGAACCATTTCCTTTTCTCACAGAGAAGGAAAGGGGTTGTTCACTTTTGCAGACAGCTACACAGCTAGCTTTGTTAAGTTTTGGGAGTTGCGCATTGAATATTTATAGTTAGTTGGCTAAACTTTGATCAGCATGCATATCTGAAAAGGGCTGGGCACTGCCAAGACCAAAAAAACGGAGGATCACCTCGTAGAGACCAAAGTCAAGCTCACCGAGTAGCCATTTAGCCCGACCTCCAAGGTCGAGGAGCCTGCAGCAAATGCAATACCCGCCCATCCCCCATACCGCCTGCTGACCAACAAGATCGAGAAGATCCATGGCAATAGCACCAGCAGCATGAGGGTAACATCACAACAAGCACCTGCACCTCAGTTACCTCAGCCACTAGCATCTGATGACCTCTGTGATGAGGAGCCAGCACAGGCTTGTCTTGACACTTAACCGAGCCGCATTTTTGTGGGAGAAAGTGGGCCTTTTGTAGCGTCTGGTTCAAAGTCTGCATTTGTGGTGCACGGTATGTCGTCTGAGGAGGCGATAGAGGGCTTTTTCAATGTGTGTAGCTCCCAGTAGAATTTCTTTAGGAAACCAACAGTGACTGCACAGTACACTGGGGAAAACTGAAAAGACTTCCTGATCAGAGATGGACTGGCCACCTCACCACAGTGTCAGTCATTTTGAAATCAAGTGACAATATCACAGAGATGCTCGGTGAAATCGAATCTACACTACTTGTGAGACTTGAGGCCATAGGCTTATTGAAAGCAGAGACATAGCCGAGCTTTAAGTTTATTGCTAACGTGACTTTCAAAATCCTGGGGCTCCTCGACCCGCTTAACAAGTTACTGCAGTTAAATTAATTGTGTGAAAATTGTCTTCGCGTGATAGGCTACTGTAATAGTGATGTCAGTACTATGAAAATGACACAGCCTACTTTTTCGCCCCCTCCCTGCTCTCTTGCTATAGTGTATGTGTGTGTGTGTGAGTGTGTGTGTTGCTCTCTGAATGGGTATTTACTCTTATTCGCGGCAGATTCAAATTAGCTACCGTCATGTAATAAATGTCACAATCAGCTATGAATATCGAATATGCACTTAGATTCATTTCCATCGCTTTTTTTTTCTCCACAGAAAATATTACGGCCCTGGAAAAAGGGCCGCTTGTCTTACTGTAAGTTGCACTCATTGCGTAGTGTCACAATTTTGCTAGAGATATAGGCTATAGTTCTATTTATTGAAGTTTGCGCTATGAAGTATGTAAGAGTCTTTGATAGTCTTGTGGTGGTCATCCTGTTGAGCTGTTCTGTGCTTGTTGGTAGGCACAAATTGTGTGTAGGCATACTGCAGCAACAGCTGGATTTCGGATACACTTGTGTGTCTTGATGGGGGCATATGTTTCTTCTGTTCTTATATAAAACAACAGTTGTTGATGTGTACCGCTACATTTCAGATACAATTTTATACCGATGAACTGCAGTAGGACAAATCTACCTTGTTTTATTAGGGCTCTAAAGCAATAGTACGATAGTTGTGCCCAATGATTTATATATAAACTAGATGACTGATAGGGGCGTTGTGTTGAAGCCACCATGCCTCTATCTTGGCACTCCCTTATTTAAGCTTTAGATTTTTTTTAAATTAATGTCTACATTCGTTTTGGCCACATAAATTCTATTACAGACACCTTCATGCATACATTTAAATTATATTATGTGCCCTAAACATAAACATTTTAATTTAAAAAAGATATACATATATTGTCATGAAAGTATATATATCTTTAGATTTCTAATGTTACTGGCCCCAGTACGCCAACAAAAATACTTAAATACATGTCATTTTGTCTTTGAAGCATTGAATGGAAATACTTTACAATTCAGTTCATTCCTATGGAGGACTGCTCCTACTGGGGAGGGCCAATATGGCCGAACGGGGCTTCAAAGCCTCCCAATGGCCAATACATAGCATCCGCAATCAAGTGTTGTAATACCCCCCTCAGGCATATTGTCCTGTGGCCTGGGCTGTGGGGACATAGCCATGGAAGCCAAAATAATGGGTAACTGGACCTGCCCAGCATTTTTATACATGGCCTGGAAGCATGATGGGATGTTAATTCCTTAGGAATTGCTCAGGAAACACACCTGTGTGGAAGCACCTGCTTTCAATATACTTTGTATCCCTCATTTACTCAAGTGTTTCCTTTATTTTGGCAGTTACCTGCGTGTGTGTGTGTGTGTGTGTCAGTGACACTCCCCCACCCCTTCACCACAGGATCGCATCTCTATCTCGCCACAATGACCTGGGAGGCAGGTGAATGCCCGGGGGTCCCTGTCCTCCTTGTCCCCACACACTATGAAACAATGGCGTCTCCACCACAGCTTATCTTTAATCAAGGCCCACATCTTTTAGGTATCACTTAGTTGAATCTGTGTCACCATCAAGGATTGGTTTCACAGTCTTGTAGCCAGGGGAGCATGCTTTGTTGGCTAGCCGATCGAAAACTTTGGCTTACAATGGGGATATCAGATCAGAAAGGAGAAATGTGTTGTTCTCCTTCATTGGTTCAGTTAAAAGTAGACAGACAGACGGACGGATGGACAGAGACCCCAACTAGAAAATGCACATTGCGTAACAAATAATAGGGCAGCTGAAAGGCGGTGCAATTATTAACTTACTGTGACATTATCCTTAATCTTAACGTAGCATAGGATCACAGTGTCTAGAAGAGACTAGGGTTGTGAGGATGATACGTTTCTGCTCAGTATGTCTCCTTCCCCCCTTTTCTCTATTTCTCTTTATGCAATAATGTGTCTTGGCATCAGTAATAGCCCTGAAGCAAGTCCTCTTTGGCAATGAAGTAGGTGTCATTTCCAGCCTCAGAGGACGTTTAAGCAGTGATTATTAGAGCATTAGCCAAACCATTCCTTTGTCTTTGATTTCCACTTTCTTCGGGTTAATTATTTTTGTTTAGTCTATTCATTTTTGTCAGCTCGAATCCCCGAAGCACATGTAATGTTGACGGCACACTTCACGCTGTATCTGCTTCCTGGAGTTGCCTGTGGCTGTATGGCAGCCAGGGCCAATATGTCTCATCTGAAGTCATGAGATATCAGTGAGTCAGTCTCAGCTGGGTAGACGATATCAGCTGAGAGAGAGAGAGAGAGAGAGAGACATCCTCTAACTAGAGATTTATTCATGTTATTGTTGAAGCATGAAGTGCTAAAACTAAGCCTACAATTTAGCTCATGACATTTCATGTGACTAACAATCAGAAGTCATATAGTATTCACTATATGTACTTGACCTGCATGTTTCATCGAATACTATTCAATCTGTGCAAAGGTAAATCACACCGTGTGGAAACTCGACGAACAATGTGTTAATTTATTTAATCTGAAGCAACCCAAAACAAAGAACATGACCATTATCTAGGCTTGGGAAAGCAGGACTTCAGAGGCCCAAGCAAAAAGGGGCAAATATGGAAACGACTATTCAAAAGAATGCTTTTTAACAATGGGGGTTGTAAACAAAGGTAATGACACAATAGGTTATAAAGGGGAAGGGTTTAGGGATTTCCCAGAGGAAGGGAAAGAAAACATTCAGAGTTAGGAAAGAGAGACGTGTGAACAGAAAGGTAGATGACACATAGATCAAATACATGACGTAACAGTCCAAAGTACAGCACTAAAATGAAGTCACCACGGCTACCACGGGGACACCACAGGTTACTTTGGCAACAGTTAGCCGTTAGTACAGTATCGGTGTACTGACTGGCTGACAGTCTGTAGACAGAAGCTGAGTCAACATACAGGCTTTGAGTCAACCTGTAAAAAGCATGACCTTTATAGAAAATGGTGGCGTGACACAGCCAATGTTGTTTCAGTATGTGTTTCCTATATGGAACACTCACTCACTCTCAGTCCCTGCAACTAGGAGAATTTCTGCTTCATAACAAATCAACATACTAACTGGATACCTCACTGCCATATTCCAGTTATTATAATGTCTGTTTCATTATGCCTTCAACTTGACCTCCTTTATCTTTATTTTTGTTACATAGAATATAGACCAGACTACTCATTTGGATAACACTGAATTCAGTATTTAAAAAAAAACCTGAACCAATGATTGAGACAGAAAGACAACGCCAGCAGGGGATGGCAAGTGCCAAAAGTCCATAGAGAGCATTAACACAGTGCCCCACAACAGACAGTCCTTCTACCCCCCCCCCCATCACAGAACCCTGCTCACCTCAAATATCTCAGCTCTAATGATCAGAGATGTGTCTCTTCCTCCCTGGGGACTAACAGAAAACTCTACTTTCCCACAAGTCTAATGGCTGTGGCTCAGAAAAACATCAACGACGGCAACAACAACCCAAATAAGCCACGACAGCTGTAGGTACCTGAGCCAGTTTATAATTGATCATTCTCAGTTGGAAACTTCCTCCTGTTTCACCAATCCTCTACCCCTGACTGAAAATCCAGTTATTGAATGTAACATAGTTCGGACGTGTTGTTATTCTTAACATGGCTTCAGTGCATTGCTAAACTATGTTTCTACACATTAACATATTTTCCTGGTGATCAGTAGGCCTACAATTTCTCTCCTCCCCGTCCGTTCTACTCAAGCTCTATGTCATAGTTCTTTGGGGTTTCGCAATGCATAGCTCATTTCTGCTCACGTTCTGCTTAAAACATCACTCAGTCACAATAGGAGATCAACAATCAGCAGCTCATGACGTTTGAGTCCAGTCTGGAGAGATCATGACTGAAATGGCAGCAGGCCTATTGTGTGAATTAATGAAGGTTTGTGGGCCAGCACAGTTATTTGGGACTTTCTGAATGTAGGCGCTGGTGGAGCTCTCAGAAGATGGCCCATACACGCACACACATTTACACACACAAACATCTTGCACTCGGGTCTGCATGTCATCTCACTCCATCAGCCGGCGACAGCCGTTCGACACAGCAGCCACGATAAGACTACTGATCCTGGCCCTGTCTGTTGACCGGCACAATTAACATTCACCCACTATACACTAGCCCTAATCCTGGAATTTAACAATGCGCTTGGCCCTCAACACTATGGATCAGATTCCCTTTCCCTGGCTCACTGCATGGCACTATATTTGAATTTGAGCACCCACCACTACCCACCACCCAGAAAGCAGTCCAGAAAATTCACACACTCACACCCTGGTTCACTCGGCATGAACCACAGCAGACTGCACACCCAACATCTTGTAACAGTGACACACTAATTGCTGTTGCGAATTCCTTTCCTTATATTCTTCTATCTTTTTCACTCTTTCTATTAATCTTTGGATGATACTTCTATTTCGTTTTTAATGCCTATTCTTTTTCTCTCCATGTTTCTCTTTTTCTCTCCATGTTTTCCCATGATCTGACAGCTGACCTTGGCTTTGGGCCTATTACTACTACTACTGTATAAGCTGGCCTTTGGAGTCTTTCACCTGTATTACACTGGACGGCCAGAGAGCTGTGCCCTGCATTTGCAAAGGGGCAATAGGATCAAACCCCAGAGAGAAATCTATTTCCTTCACGGCAGTGTTTAAAAAAAAATACCGCACACATTTGCTGACATTGACACACAATCATTGGAAAATGTGCAATTAGCGAGTGTGTACCACCACTATCAAATGTATTACTTTCGGTCACCTTCCTTCCGATAGAAGCAGTTCTAGTGTCTCTGTGTTCCACAAGGTCAGATAGGAGAGATACCCTATGATACTGTCGGAACCTCACAACTGTGCGAGGTAATTACCCGTGTCCTTGATATTTGATGTGAAATGGGGAATGGTAACCTTTAGTGTTTGCCTGTGAGACCACCCCTCCCTCCCTCACCTCCTCTCCTCCTCTCCCTCTGAGCATGGTTGGGAAACAGTAGGCTGATTTTGGAGAGAAATGTGAAGTGTGCTTGCCTTGCGTGCCAGGCGGTGCCATGGGACATGGTGAAGGAAATGCAATCACACCTGCAAGCACAAGTGCACACACACACACACACACACACACACACACACACACACACACACACACACACACACACACACACACACACACACACACACACACACACACACACACACACACACACACACACACACACACACACACACACACACACTAGTCAAATTGAAGTTTGTTTGTCATTGCTGGTGATCTGTGAGGACACTGCTGATGGCTGATGGGAGATGGGGAAGGCTGTGTTGGGGGCCACTCTAATCCCTAAAATCATAGAGGTACGTATGTGGAAACATTTTTACGGGCATCATAAACCTATTTAAACGTGGTACCGTTTTATTGTATTGCTGCTGATCTTTATAATTTGGACGGCGAGATAGAAATGTGATGTGTGTAAAGGTTTAAGTTTTAGAGAGAACATGTTAATGATGAAATAATTAGCTGAGCAATATTGCCATAGACAGAGTACTGAGGCTCCAACACGACTCTCAGCAACTAATTACACTAATGAGGGCTCTATCTATATAACGAGTGGTCCTCTGTCTCTATGCTGCTTTAACTTCAGTCACTGTCAGTGTTTGACGGCAACCCTGACGACAACGGCTGCAAGCTGTTTTTGCGTTTACATACCTGTGGAGATACACCCCATTGATATCCATGGAAGATCGAACGACATGTTTCTGTACCAAAACAAACAAAGTAAAAGAAATGCAGATGACATTTGACATGAATACGCTTTTATACCAGCGTAGTCACAGTGTAATTACCACAGTCACAACGTTGTTGTTACATACTGACGACTGGATAGTTTGATAATTGCAACGTACGCCACAGCACTGCCATACCGGGCTTGTATTGTGTGTTGTGCGAAGGCCTCCACCTCATGCTATCACATGAGTACTGTTTGACATTCCTTTCCTACACACAGAACCACCCATCTGTCATTGCTCAGGTAAATCCGAAGGCGTTTTGCCCAACATTTCTACGACACTGCAGCCTATAAGTGCTATGTTTTCACATTCAAGTGCAAAGCTCTGAATGTGCCGCAACATGCAAGGTTGATCTACCAGATCCTTCACTCCTGTCATAACTCTAGCTTTAAGCACCGAAAACAAGTGCGTATAACAGTAACCACCAAAACGCAAAAACATTCCCCAGTTGAATGGTAGTCTTACATAACAATCCTTCCCTGCCTCTCTAACGCTCATCCATCCATCCACTCTCTTTCTGCATTTGTTTTCCGTGTTGTTTTTGTCTTCCCGGCCTGTTCTGGGAAGTGTCGATGAAAGGGGATGACGCGGGGTGCGGACGCCCGCATATCTCAGATACCTGGCAGACATTATCGTCATGGTTTGATCCCCCACCACACACTTCACAAAGCAGGGGAATCCGACCTTATCTTCCTCAAATAATGTGTCAGCCAGATAGCTGTGTGTGTGTGTGTGTGTGTGTGTGTGTGTGTGTGTGTGTGTGTGTGTGTGTGTGTGTGTGTGTGTGTGTGTGTGTGTGTGTGTGTGTGTGTGTGTGTGTGTGTGTGTGTGTGTGTGTGCGTGTGTGTGTAGTGTTTGGGGCCTAGGTCGGGACTTGTCACTGGTAGACAAGGGGAGAGAAAATACCCAGTGTATAGGGTCCTGTGTTGGAGCATGTTGGAGGAAGAGGTATGCCACACTGGGGAGGTGTATAATGTCCGGCTGTCATTGGATGTTATCTGTGGGGCTTTGCAGGTTCATTTCAATGGGAGAAGAACCAGAAAAAATAAGAAGGCGTGGAAGTTTTCAGCTCAAAGCTTCAAGTCAAATTGTTATGGTTGTTAGTAATACTCTTTCTTTCTATGTTCAGACAAGAATTATATTCATGTCAAGTGTGATAAAGATTTTAACACATGCTGTCGAAGGTTTGATGTGTTTAGAAATCCAAGAATTGAGAAAAACAAGAGAACATTTTCTGTGTCAGACAGAGGGCAGTCGTATTGTTCATTGATTATCTACATCTTCCTCCATTGTCCATCGATGACGGTGAGGCTGAATGGCTCTTTTCTTCCCTGTGATAAACTTTTGACCCTGACATAGCTCCTCTCCACTCTGACCCATGCAAACATATTGACTCTGGCTAGCTATTCAACAGCTGACTGTATGGGAGTGTCAGGCACACTGCTCTCTAGTCATATTTAATCCACAATTCCATAGATTATTTACATTATTTTATGCTTCTCTTTTGAAGTTACACTGAACAAAAATATGCAACATGTAAAGTGTTGGTCCCATGTTTCATGAGCTGAAATGAAAGATCCCAGAAAATGTCCATACGAGCAAAAGGTTATTTATCTCAAATTTTGTGCACAAATTTGCTTACATCCCTGCTAGTGAGCATTTCTGCTTTGCCAAGATGTGTGGTATATCAAGAAGCTTATTAAACAGTATGCTCATTACACAGGTGCACCTTGTGCTGAGGACATTAAAAGGCCACTCTAAAATGTGCAGTGTTGTCACGCAACACATTGCCACAGACGTCTCAAGTTTTGAGGTAGCGTGCAGTTGGCATGCTGACTGCAGGAATGTCCACCAGAGCTGTTGCCAGATAATTGAATGTTAATTTCTCTACCATAAGCTGCCTCCATTGTCATTTTAGAGAATTTGGCATTAAGTCCAACCGGCCTCACAACCGCAGATCAAGTGTATGGCGTCGTGTGGGACAAGTGGTTTGCTGATGTCAATGTTGTGAACAGAGTACCCCATGGTGGGGTTATGGACAAATCGAATCAAAGTTTATTTGTCACGTGCGCCAAATACAACAACCTTACAGTGAAATGCTTACTTACAGGCTCTCACCAATGGTGCGAAAAAAAAAAAAAAGGTATGTGTGTGTTTGTAGGTAAGTAAAGAAATAAAACAACAGTAAAAAGACATTTGAAAAAAGAGGAGCAAGGCTGTATACAGGCACCTGTTAGTCAGGCTTATTTAGGTAGCATGTACATGTAGGTATGGTTAAGGTGACTATGCATATATGATGAACAGAGAGTAGCAGAAGCGTAAAAAGAGGGGTTGGCGGGTGGAGGGACACAATGCAGATAGCCCGGTTAGCCAATGTGCGGGAGCACTGGTTGGTCGGGCCAATTTAGGTAATATGTACATGAATGTATAGTTAAAGTGACTATATATATAAAATAAACAGAGAGTAGCAGCAGGGGGGCACACAATGCAAATAGTCTGGGTACCTATTTGGTTACCTGTTCAGGAGTCTTACGGCTTGGGGGTAAAAACTGTTCAGACGCCTTTTTGTCCAAGACTTGGCACTCCGGTACCGCTTGCCATGCGGTAGTAGAGAGAACAGTCTATGACTGGGGTGGCTGGGGTCTTTGACAATTTTTAGGGCCTTCCTCTGACACCGCCTGGTGTAGAGGTCCTGGATGGCAGGCAGCTTTGCCCCAGTGATGTACTGGGCCGTACGCATTACCCTCTGAAGTGCCTTGCGGTCGGAGGCCGAGCAATTGCCGTACCAGGCAGTGATGCAACCGGTTAGGATGCTCTCGATGTTGCAGCTGTAGAACCTTTTGAGGATCTCAGGACCCATGCCAAATCTTTTTAGTTTCCTGAGGGGGAATAGGCTTTGTCGTGCCCTCTTCACGACTGTCTTGGTGTGTTTGGACCAATCTAGTTTGTTGTTGTTGTGGACACCAAGGAATTTGAAGCTCTCAACCTGCTCCACTACAGCCCCGTCGATGAGAATGGGGACGTGCTCGGTGCTCCTTTTCCTGTAGTCCACAATCATCTCCCTAGTCTTGGTTATGTTGAGGGATAGGATGTTATTCTGGCACCACCCGGCCAGGTCTCTGACCTCCTCACTATAAGCTGTCTCGTCGTTGTCGGTGATCAGGCCTACCACTGTTTTGTCATCAGCAAACTTAATGATGGTGTTGGAGTTGTGCCTGGCCATGCAGTCGTGGGTGAACAGGGAGTAGAGGGTGGGACTGAGCACGCACCCCTGGGGAGCTCCAGTGTTGAGGATCAGCGTGGCAGATGTGTTGCTACCTACCCTCACCACCTGGGGGCGGCCTGTCAGGAAGTCCAGGATCCAGTTGCAGAGGGAGGTGTTTAGTCCCAGGATCCTTAGCTTGGTGATGAGCTTTGAGGGTACTATGGTGTTGAACGCTGAGCTGTAGTCAATGAAAAGCATTCTCACATAGGTGTTCCTTTTGTCCAGGTGGGAAAGGGCAGTGTGGAGTGCAATAGAGATTGCATCATCTGTGGATCTCTTAGGGTGGT
The DNA here is from genome assembly GCF_023373465.1 of Oncorhynchus keta. Classification (NCBI taxonomy): domain Eukaryota; kingdom Metazoa; phylum Chordata; class Actinopteri; order Salmoniformes; family Salmonidae; genus Oncorhynchus; species Oncorhynchus keta. The sequence goes on along the minus strand of NC_068448.1, from coordinate 57,013,675 downwards.
ATGCAAATTGGAGTGGGTCTAGGGTTTCTGGGATAATGGTGTTGATGTGAGCCATTACCAGCCTTTCAAAGCACTTCATGACTTCGGACGTGGGTGCTACGGGTCTGTAGTCATTTAGGCAGGTTGCCTTTGTGTTCTTGGGCACAGGGACTATGGTGGTCTGCTTGAAGCATGTTAGTATTACAGACTCAATCAGGGACATGTTGAAACTGTCAGTGAAGACACCTGCCAGTTGGTCAGCACATGCCCGGAGCATACGTACTGGTAATCCGTCTGGCCCCGCAGCCTTGTGTATGTTAACCTGTTTAAAGGTCTTACTCACATCGGCTACGGAGAGCGTGATCCCACAGTCGTCCAGAACAGCTGATGTTCTCATGCATGCCTCGGTGTTGCTTGCCTCAAAGCGAGCATAGAAGTGATCTTGCTCGTCTGGTTGTCTCGTGTCACTGGGCAGCTCGCGGCTGTGCTTCCCTTTGTAGTCTTAATAGTTTGCAAGCCCTGCCACCGGTGTAGTATGATTCAATCTTAGCCTTGTATTGACGCTTGGCCTGTTTGATGGTTCGTTGCAGGGTATAGCAGGATTTCTTGTAAGCTTCCGGGTTAGAGTCCCACACCTTGAAAGCGGCAGCTCTACCCTTTAGCTCAGTGCGAATGTTTCCTGTAATCCATGGCTTCTGATTGGGGTATGTACGTACAGTCACTGTGGGTACGACGTCCTCAATGCACTTCTTGATAAAGCCAGTGACTGATGTGGTGTATTCCTCAATGTCATCGGAAGAATCCCGGAACATGTTCCGGTCTGTGATAGCAAAACAGTCCTGTAGTTTAGCATCTGCTTCATCTGACCATTTTTTTATAGACCGAGTCACTGGTGCTTCCTACTTTCATTTTTGCTTGTAAGCAGGAATCTGGAGGATAGAGTTGTGGTCGGATTTACCAAATGGAGGGCGAGGGAGAGCTTTGTATGCGTCTCTGTGTGTGGAGTACAGGTGATCTAGAATTTGTTTCCCTCTGTTTACACATTTAACATGTTGATAGAGATTTGGTATAACTGATTTAAGTTTCCCTGCATTAAAGTCTCCGGCCACTAGGAGCGCCACCTCTGTGTGAGTGGTTTCCTGTTTGCTTATTTCCTTATACAGCTGACTGAGTGCGGTCTTAGTGCCAGCATATGTCTGTGGTGGTAAATAAACAGCCACGAAAATTATAGCTGAGAACTCTCTAAGCAAGTTGTGTGGCCTGCAGTTTATCACACTCTACTTCAGGCGAGCAAAATCTAGAGACTTCCTTAGATTTCGTGCACCAGCTGTTGTTTACAAATATGCACAGACCGCCCTGCCTCGTCTTACCGGAGTGTGCTGTTCTATCCTGCCGGTGCAGCGTGTATCCCACTAGCTGATTATCCATGTCGTTATTCAGCCACGATTCCGTGAAGCATAGGATATTACAGTTTTTGATGTCCCGTTGGTAGGATATTCGTGATCTTACCTCGTCTAGTTTATTGTCCAATGATTGCATGTTGGCGAGTAATATTGACGGTAACGGCAGCTTTCCTAGTTGTCTTCTACGGGTCCGGACGAGGCATCCGGCTCTTCGTCCTCTGCGTCGCTTCCTTTTGCGAATAATTGGGATGTCTGCCCTGTGGGGTGTTTGGAGAATATCGTGTGAGTCCTGGTTGTTGGTGTTGTTGAAGAAATCTTCATCTAATCCGAGGTGAGTGATCGCTGTCCTGATATCCAGAAGGTGTTTTCTTCCGTAAGATACAGTTTCAGAAACATTATGTACAAAATAATTTACAAATATCGCGAAAAACCCCACATAATAGCACATTTTTTTAGGAGACCGTAAAACGGCGGCCATCTCCTGCGGCGCCATTTTCTTGGTATGGGCAGTCATAAGCTACAGACAATGAACACAATTGCATTTTACTGATGGCAATTTCAAAGGACAGAGATACCATGACAAGATCTTGTGGACCATTGTGGTGCCATTCATCTGCCGCCTTGACCCCATGTTTCAGCATGCTTATGCACAGCCACATGTCGCAAGGATCTTTACACAGTTCCTGGAAGCTGAAAATGCCCCAGTTGTACCATGGCCTGCATACTCACCAGACATGTCATCCATTGAGCACGTTTGGGATGTTCTGGATCGACGTGTACGACAGCATGTTCCAGTTCCCGCTTATATCCAGCAACTTTGCACAGCTGTTGAAGAGGAGTGTGACAACATTCCACAGGCCACAATCAACAGCCTGATCAACTCTATGTAAATGAGATGTGTCGTGCTGCATGAGGCAAATGGTGGTCTGATCACAGCCCTACCTTTTTTTTAAATGATCTGTCACCAACAGATGCATATCTGTATTCCCAGTCAAGTGAAATCCATAGATTAGGGCCTAATTAATTAATTTAAATTTACTGATTTCCTTATATGTGCCATATGTCAGTATAATGTTGGATAATTGTTGCACGTTGCATTTCTATTTTTGTTCTGTATATATTTTTTTAAATGTTATGCTTTTTATGAGATTAGTTTTACTGCTGAAGCTATTTACATGCATACATTTTTTTCTCAGGCTAAATGATAGACAAGGAACAGCATATGTGGGTTTGTACCTGCACTTGGAAAACCGGTAACATCAAATCAAATCAACTTTATTTATATAGCCGTTCATACATCAGCTGATATCTCAAAGTGCTGTACAGAAACCCAGCCTAAAACCCCAAACAGCAAGCAATGCAGGTGTAGAAGCACATCAGTTACTATGTAAAAATTCAGGTCAGTAGCCTACTCTCAGTGAAAAGAGTCCTAGAACTCAGCATCTCAAATGCCACGCTATTCCCTATTAAGTGCACTACTTTTGACTAGGGCCCACAGGGCTTTAGTGCACTATATAGGGAATATGGTACAATTTGGGATGTGAACATGTACTTTCTCACTCTAAATATAACCAGGTAACTCCAGCACACCAGCCAGCCAAAATGGAAGCGAATACCATTATCTAAACTAAGCAGTGTCGGGGGCGCCGCTGCCACAGCGCATTTGTCAAGAATTGCTCAAGTCTTCTGGAGTACCTGGTTATTATTTATGGAGTCTCGTTATAGTACTTCATTGTGGATTCTCGCTCCAGGCACCCACATGTATTTTCATCACACTGGATCATCTTCCTCCTTTCATGAGGGATCATTAGCATCAGGTCTGTGTGACCGATGTTCCTGAAACCTGACTGCCAGCACTAACTCAGATCTGTGGCGGATATACATTATATACAAAAGTATGTGGACACCCCTTCAAATTTGTGGATTCGCCTATTTCAGCCACCCCCGTTGCTGACAGGTGTATAAAATCGAGCTCACAGCAATGCATTCTCCATAGTCAAACATTAGCAGTAGAATGGCATTACTGAAGTGACTTTGAACGTGGCACTATCATATGATGCCACCTTTCCAACAAGTCAGTTCGTCCAATTTCTGTCCTGACAGAGTTGCCCTGGTCAACTGTAAGTGCTGTTATTGTGAAGTGTAAATGTCTAAGAGCAACAATGGCTCAGCTGTGAAGTGGCAGGTCACACAAGCTCAGAACAGGAACGGCGATTGCTGAAACGCATAGCGCGTAAAAATCATCTCTCGGTTGCAACACTCACTACCGATTTCCAAACTGCCTCCGGAAGCAACATCAGCACAAGAACTGTTCATCAGGAGCTTCATGAAATGGGTTTCCATGGCCGTGCAGCCGCACACAAGCCTAAGATCACCATGTGCAATGCCAATCAGCTGGAGTGGTGCAAAGCTCGACTTTGGAGCAGTGGAAACGCGTTCTCTGGGATGATGAATCACGCTTCACCATCTGACAGTCCGATGGACGAGATTCCAGGAGAACGCTACCTGCCCCAATGCATAGTGCCAACTGTAAAGTTTGGCAGAGGAGGAATAATGGTCTGGGGCTGTTTTACATGGTTCGGGCTAGGCCCCTTAGTTCCAGTGAAAGGAAATCTTAATGCTAAAGCATACAATGACATTCTAGACAATACTGTGCCTCCAACTTTGTGGCAACAGTTTGGCAAAGGCCCTTTCCTGTGTCAGCATCACAATGCCCCCGTGCACAAAGCGAGGTCAATACAGAAATGGTTTGTTGAGATTGGTGTAGAAGAACTTGACTGGCCTGAACAGATACCTGACCTCAACCGAAATGAACACCTTTGGGATGAATTGGAACACTGACTGCGAGCCAGGCCTAATCGCCCAACGTCAGTGCCCAACTTCACAAAAACAAGTCCCTGCAGCAATGGTCCAACATATAGTGGAAAGCCTTCCCAGAAAAGTGGAGGCTGTTATAGCAGCAAAGGGAGGACCAATTAATGATTTTGGAATGAAATGTTCGACGAGCAGGTGTCCACATACTTTTGGTCATGTAGTGTATATTTTACCTTGTGCTTAAAAAAGAGGAAGGGAAAGGAGTTGGAGGTGTGGGATAGGAAGGTAGACATAGAGATTTGGTGGTGATTGCCGGCTGCCATTTCATTCAACTGTATTTTAATCTTGGTGTCTGGAGAAATCTCGTTTCACAAATGACTTCACTCGAGGAGGAGTTGGAGGAGCCGTGGAGCCAAGTGGTAGATTCCACTAGCTGATATCTTGGAACAAATTACCTGGATATGAACTATTCGCTTCCTATTGGGAATCCATATTCATCTTGCTCCGATAGAAAACCCTCCTATGGGGAGATACAGACGTGGAAAGATATTATATCTTCCTTTCCCCTCTTCCCATCCCTATACCTAATCACAGACGCTCCTATTTCCAAGACCTCCTCCATGCACAATCCGCTTATATTGAATTGCCATGGCTACACCATTGGGTTTGCGGAACGCCTTTGGGATTATTAATGGCACTGCATGGAGTTCCCCATATGAATATGGAGATAAGGTCTTCTGCATATGTGTTCATATAAAACAGGGATTGATCTAAATCTCTTATGTCTCCTTTGACTGATGATGCCACCCTTTATGCTTAATGAGGGCAGATTTTTTTCATTGAAGTGCATGCTTTAGTACCATTATCCATGCATTTGATACCCAAGACCCCCTTTTAAAAATCTACATAGAAAATAGTCTCATTTCTCACCGGTCCTTACTTTACGACTGCAGTTCAATGGAGTAGATAAAGGGTCATCCTGATGCTGTGGGATCAAATTGAAACCAAGGGGTTTGTTTCTGGTTGGTCTTTTATGCGCATTCATGTTAGTATTTTTCATTCTTCTGAAGGGCACCTTCATGCTTGCAGCGGTTAAGGAAAGAACACTGTGGCACATGCATGGTGATGCCGGGTGGAGATACGAGGAATGAGTTATTACAGTAAGGAGATTTTATTTATTAAGTCCTCTGCAGAAGTTTGGAAACAAGCCAACTGTTGCTGCTTGGAGACGGCTCTCAGACCCATTTTATGATCAGTATCGGAGGGCAGATTATTAATATGGTCTGTGCTCCGTCTCACAGATACTGCCTGCATGCATATTAACAGACAATTACTATCAGTGTGTTAGGGAAAGGTCATCACATTATGAGTCCCATGGTTAGGATTGCAATATCAGGGGATGGTGGTGGTGTTATGCAACTTTCCTCATAGTGAATCACAATGACATGAGAGCTTGGCTAAATGAGTTTGTCTTCAATTACAGTATTATCCCTTCAAAAAATAAACAAATAATAGACAATCCAATCTCCTTCTTGAAATGTAATTGTAAATTGTTGCTCAAATTGTGTGTAATTTAACAGGAAATGGTGTCCTTGAGCACACATCCCCTTTTTCGTCATCCAGTAGTCTTCTGACCTGAGCTGGTAATGAGTGTCATGATCTGCACATGCTCACTGAGTCCTCTAAACATCAGCTGATAGTCATATTGGTTCAGGGTTGTTATCTCAACGTAGGCAACAGCTCGGGGTAAACAAGAGCTAACAGAGAGTCTATACATGAAGACAGTGTGCCTGCCTCATAGCAAATAGCATTGATTTGCTATCCTCGCAGCCTTTCTCTCTCTCTCGCTCTCTCTCTCTCTCTCATTGGTTTTACTGTAAAGTGCTGCTGCGCTAACCAGAGTTCTGTGGTAATGCTCTAATGCTGAGAGAACATCTGACTGACCGTGTTTGAAATCAATGGATGCTATTCAGTATACAGAGAATCTTTAAGCGATGTTTTAGCCTTGTTTTTTGTTGTACTCAGTGATTTTAACTTTCTGAGTCATCACAAGAGTCCCGGAAATCCAATAAAGATGACTGATCACGTCTTATTTCTGAGGAATATTCCGGAGAAAACATTTCACAATGTGGCTTATCAGCAGATATGGAGGGTATCGCAAGCATCGATAAATACTGTGTGAGCCCACGGAACGTTAATTCTACCAATGTTTATACTTGAACAAAAGAGTCCAGATAGAGGTTTTACATCACTCATATAAATCGTATAAAGATAATTTATAATAGACTAAATGACAATGATGTTTACTGAATGGGTAGCATTCCACATCCTTTGTGTTGTTGAATGTCAAACACATGCACAGTTTTCTTACTCGTTTTCTTACTAGTTGGCTTTTTCTCTTTCAGCTCTAAAGATGTTACTGGCCGATTGATATTAAGGCAGCGTTCCAACTCTTTTTCGTGTTGCTGTTGTTTTATTTCAGATAGTCGACATCTTTTATTCATCCTTTGATAGTTTGAGGTCTTCTATTAAACCCCTTAAGATGTTCCTGCCAGATTAAAACGTCCACAATTTGAAAGGGCTGCTTTGGCCCCATGACTCAGGAAAGAGTGTCTGACCCCTGACATTTGACCTTTGCTATTATCCAGCCGACAACACCTTGGCCAGGCAATCAGGGGATCAAGGCCAGGCAGGAGAGATCCTGTCCCTCTAGACATTAAAAGGATGTCTCTCTCTGTCTATCTGTCTCTCTGTCTCTCTGTCTCTCTCTCTCTATCTCTCCTTTCTCCTCACCAGGAAATCAATTTCACTCAGGGAACATCTGCCAGAGATAAGTGAAACATAAACAATGTCATTCAAAGAGAGAGGTTCATGGTGAGACATGGTGAGTACTGACGGCTCCGTAATTACAAACATGTCCATCTATGACCGGCATTTTAGGTTCAATTCAGTTATGAGCGGAGTGGATATGAAAGGAGAAGCCCTGGTGGGTCCACCTTCCTTTTTTTCATTGTATTTAATGGATTGTGTATTGTCCATATTAACACTGTAGGCCTACAATGTCAATTTGATATGTCATAAGGTGAACATCTTAGTTTTATACATTCCATAAAAAGTCATTTTAGAACCACATGTAAAAGCTCAGTCTCCTCTCACTTTTTTTAATGGCTTTAAGGGCATAGCATTTCACAACAGGTACAGTGTTTCAGCATCAACCTCCTATAGATCTTACAGTGTGCTCTGTTTTACAGAGATGCTTTTGGTCACATCATTCTGACCAGTGGAGGCTGCTGAGGGGAGGACGGCTCATAACAACGGCTGGAACAGAGCAAATGGACTGGCTTCAAACACACGGAAACCGTGTCCCCAATTAAGGTACCACCAACCCCCTGTGGTTCTGACGTAGCCTACAGCAATAGCTCCCTTATTGTTGAAATGATGCAGACTCTTCCAAAGCTTCTGAAAAACCTCTGTCTTTGTCAGCATCGGGAAACACATTTTTAGAGAGCCATAGTGTTTATACCATATATATACCATATATACCATACACTGTACAAGTCTGTACCACATAATATAACCCCATTGCTATAAACAAGGCCATGCTGCTGATGGTCGCTCATGTCACAACGTTCTGTGTTTTACACTAACCTTACACGTCCATCACTTACAAAGATGAGCTCTACAGAAATCAAATAATATTTTCTACAGAAAGGTTGGATCTGAAAAGTACATTTGGTGTTCATATTTAAGAACAATAATGGTCTCAAATTGTCCTATTTTTCCACTCATGACTAATAAACGTAACAAGATCAAATGACAACGACTCCAGACTTTTTCTGTTATTCATTTAGCATCATTGGTCATTCTTTCCTTTGCTTTCAAAAGCAGATCTTGCAGACTTTCTCTCCGTCTCAAAATCTAATTCGAATTTACTCATGAACCAGAGTTTTAAAAGAGACAATTTATCAATATGGCTTTTACATTCGATTGCATTTAAGGGATGACAACCATGTCTGTCAAGCTGGTTTAGAACTATCATCAATTGACCATATAGCCATATATACTTTGCTCTACCTTTTCTCTTGTTCTACTAATGCTACTGGCGTGATTTATTGAACGAAGTAAGGAACACGTAATGTAATCAGCTCCTACAGGTGGAATCAATGATTTCATCCATTGCCTGAGCTCAGAGGAAAATATTACACTGACTTTAGCTTTCTCCTTGTAAGAAACAGGGAAAACAGAAAAGCAGTAGTTTCTCACCCTTCTTCCCTTGAATGCAGAATATATTTTTCAACAGCTTAATGATAGGTGAATGCATCACGTACACTGTATCTCTATTTCATGTACTGCATGTTGATGTCAGTTTTCTCTCAGTTTGGTGGCTCATTTTATTGGTAGAGCGATAGTAAAAAAAAAAAAAAGTATTGTGTACCTAGTGCACATTGTTAGCTGTAAAGAGTATTTCCTGCTGGCAGCCATAATAAACAGGATGCTTGCTGCTGTGTCATCTCAGATGTTAGTGAGACAGCTGCCATATGGCAGACATAGCTGGGAGTTGCACACTTTCAGCAACTCGAGTTGAAAATCTATTTGAGCTTTCATCCTTAGAAGTACAACATTCCCCCTCCACACTCTGAGATTTTGTTTGACTTCATGGAAGTGCAAAAAAAAGAAACACTGCACTCACACCTGCTTTTTGTACAAATAGAAGCTGATTAAAGTCCTAGCTGAGATATAAAATCTAGTTTTTTTTTGGTTTGCCACCAGATTTTGCTGCTAATCCCTAGAAAGAACAATGTTCCCCACTGACAGCTCATCTGTAATACATAATACACTTCACATTAAAACTCCTAAATCTCCTTATTCTCAGAATTGTATTACTTACACACTGTCTTTCTCTCTTTTTCTTAAATTCTCTTACAATTGTTTCATCTGATGACTTCACTAAACTCTCTTTTGTCCGCCTGTAGTGACTGACCCCCCCCCCTCCCCACCCCCATCCTCCTGACATCATGACCCCATCAACCCCCCTTAATCTTAGCTAGCCTCAGCTAGTCCACGTAGCAGCCGCTGGATAACCCCAACTACCTCATCCTCCACTCGGTCCAACCCACATCCTTCCACTTCTTTCCATCTTCTTCCCTTCTTCCTATTCTCCTCGTATCTCGGTTCTGCTCTCCCTCGGTTCTAAAATCCAACCATCTGTTACCCACACCCCCCCCCCTCCTCTTCTTCTCCCCCGTATCCATTTTCAGCATTAACAGGAAATTGCACCTGCTTAGCCTGCTTACTTCCGGTTCTCTTCGTCACTAGACTTTTTACTTCAAACTCTGCCCCAGTGCAGTGGGATTTCTGTCCCCACCAGGGTAATAACAGAGATGGCCTATAATGTGAATGTTCCAGGCTTTGCTACTGATTCACTAATGTTTCTGGTGTCAGTAGTGGAGTCCGCTCTTGGAAAGGGATTCACTATTGACTGACTGTTTGACTGTTCCTGGCAGTCCTGGCTGACCATGTGTTTTATTTTAAGCACCCATGCAGTCTTTTTAATGTATTTTTAAATCATCACTGTATGTCTAATACATAACTGTGTGTGTTTATTTCATGAAAATAGCACGCTTCCTTTTGCCATTGAAATGCTCAGTCCAATGAGAGCATGTTATTACAAACATATAAAATATACTTACATACACAGCCCTGGTTGGTGGATAGGATCGTCTAGACTCTAGAGAGCCTACCCCACTTAAGTAAAGTAGGAGGATACATATGCAAGTAAAAGATGACAGGTCATTGGTCAGGATAATCAGATCAGATTGTGATGTCATGCTTTTGGGCAAAAAAAAAATGTCCCACCTGAACAGGCTGAAATTCCAGGCATAAAAAAAGTAATAATCTTATACTGAAGGGCATTTTCATAATTTTCACAATTTCAAAGTGTTACTTCGACCTCATAGTGTTGGAAAAAAACAGGTAAATCAAGTATTTGACTGCACTGCCCCTTTAACAGTATCTCTCTGGTCACTTATCTCTCTGTGGTCCTTCTCTCTCATGGTTAACCTTGGCCACCATTGTCTCTGTGACACATAGGTCACCACCAGGCAACTTCCTGGCATATATCATCTCTCCTCACATTGGCCCCTTATCAGTACTGTCCAATCATTGCAGTGGTGTTTACAGCAGCACCCAACATAGAGCATCAGAGCTCTCCACGCTCTCTTAATGCAAATAATATGGATATCAATGCAGCAAGCAGGGCTAGCCTACATCATTCTCATTCTCATTCTGAAACATGCATAATGTGAAACAAATGTATTGTTGTGGACATGACAGTCAGGAACATTATTGAGTTAGATAACCCAAAGCAGGATATTATGTTGTAGAATTATACCTATCGAGGAATGATGATGGCTAAACATCATCTGAAGTCAAGTGACAAGTTGAGTCCAAAGTGGCACCCTAATCATGGGGCTCTGGTTAAAAGTAGTGTACTAATATAATAATAATAATATATGCCATTTAGCAGACGCTTTTATCCAAAGCGACTTACGGAAAAGGGTGAATAGGGTGTCCTTTTAGATGAAACCACAGTCACTTCTTGTTGCTAAGAGACATGGTATTGTTTACCTCTCTATGTTTGTCTATACTTCCTGCCTATCCTATCAGTGCGGCCATACAACCTCATGTCTTCCTCTTTGGTGTGTGTGGCCCCTCTTTATGGCACCACATCACTTCCTGTGCATGCTCTCATCCTCATGATGTCAACCTTTACAACCCATCTACAATCTGTATCAATCTCTTCACTGATCCACTGTTTGCAACGGCCTTTAATGATGACTGTTGTGATTGTGTAGTATAGATTCACATTCGCTGGATATTTTATTAATCACATTTATGTTAGATCAGAATGTACACATCAGTTGCACATTCATGTTTGCAGTTTGAGACAGCAGACATTCACAAGAGGAAACACACACATTATAAGAAATATAATCATAAGATAAGATGTACAGTATACACACCAGGGGCGGAGCTTCAATGGGCCAATGAGAGGGCCCACCAAGAATGTTTGTCATATTATTGAAGAAATCGTCACGAGTGGATGTTCCGTTTGTTCAAGCAGTTAAGCAGTAATGAAGGCTCCATGCCAAGGGGAAAACTGTTTGATTGGCTGGCTGGCTTTTTTGGGGGGACTTTGGAGAGCACAGTTGCAGTGAGAGAACTTCTCTCTCAGCTGTGTTGACCGAAAGCAGTGCAGAGGTGGGAAGATGGCTAGGTAACTGCTGTTTGACTTGAAAGGAAACTAAACTAGAGTTTTTCATCCCTGTGCTGAGCTAGTGTTCAGCAGCTTATTGCTGTAGGCTATGGCATGTGTTTGTTCCAGAATGTTTTGTATGTCTCTTATCAACTCTGGTGAACGAAGCTACAGCAGCCAAGGTGATGATGGCGCGAGTCATTTTTGCTGTTCTCCAAATAGCATTTTAGATTGTGTAGAAAGGCATTAAATCAGTTCCTTGGAGGGAGAGTTACCACTGAACATGTATCCAACTCCAAATGGATTTATTTGAAATGATTAGGGCAGATACCAGTTAACAGTTATTCAATTACAATGGATCATAGTTCAAGCGAAGTTTTTTACACTATTTGTGATAACAGTTAGCCATTTGTAGGTTACACCATGTCATTTGTCCATTTCAGACTTGCAAAGGAGGTATGTATTTCTATAGCTTAATATAAGATTGTGTTCAACATTTCCATTTTAGCAGACACACTTATCCAGATCAACTCTCAGTAGAGAGTGCATACTTTTTCATATTTGTTCATGCTGTTCCCCTGTGGGAATCGTACCCACAACCCTGGCATGACAAGTGCCATGCTCTACTAACTGAGCCACACCGGACCACATGGTAAACACAACTTGCTTAAATCACTAGAAAATTAAATGAAAAGGCATTATTCTCTGTACATGTTTGACTTGGGAGATCACGTACCGACTGCCCATACTGAGTCAAATGTTATGTACAGGAGGGGGCCCCTAGCTATGACTTGCACAACTGGGAGTGAAAGCTAAGCTGGTGCCTCAGATAACAAGCAATAATAGATACATTATACAGGGACACCATCGGGGGATACCTAGTTAGAAAGCTATCGTGGATTACTAGTTCTGCTTGGTTTGACGAAATGTCGGTTTGTGTAACAGCTTTATGTGTCTCTGCTTGTCAACAAGCAGGTATTAGTTCATCAACATACACTGGGTGTACAAAACATTAAGATCACCTGCTCTTTCCATGACATCGACTGACCAGGTGAATCCAGGTGAAAGCTATGATCCCCTATTGATGTCTCGTGTTAAATCCACTTCAATCAGTGTAGATGAAGGGGTGGAGATGGGTTAAATAATGATTTTTAAGCCTTGAGACAATTGAAACATGGATTGTGTATGTGTGCCATTCAGAGGGTGCATTTGAACAAGGTATGGTAGTAGGGGGGGGGGGGGGGTTCCTAATGTTTGGTATACTCAGTGTACGTTATGTGGAAAATACCCGAAGTGAAAATCGAACAATCTTTTAGAACATGACCCCTATGTTGTCATGGTTGCGTTGCCAGGAAACGAAACAATGCTCTGTCGAAACTCAATAACAGGAAATGATCTCACTGTCTCTTCCCTTTAATGTGCAACCAAATCAAATCAAATTTTATTGGTCACATACACATATTTAGCAGATGTTATTGCGAGTTTAGCAAGAGTGCAGTAGTATCTAACAATTCACAACAATACATATACATCTAAAAGTAAAAGAATGGAATTAAGAAATATATAAATATTAGATATAGCAATGTTGGAGTGGCATTGACTAAATAACAGTAGAATAGAATACAGTATATACATATTACATTATTAAAGTGACTATTGTTCCATTATTAAAGTGGTCAGTGATTCCAAGACTGATGTACAGTATATAAGGCCGGCTAGTGATGGCTATTTAACAGTCTGATGGCCTTGAGATAGGTGCTGTTTTTCCCCCCCTGGAAAGCCCTGAAGTTGCGGGCATTGCAGTTGCCATAGCAGGCGGTGATACAGTCCGACAGGATGCTCTCGATTGTACAATTGTGCAGTTTGTGAGGATTTTACATTTCTTCAGCCTCCTGAGGTTGAAGAGGCACTGTTGCACCTTCTTCACCACACTGTCTGTGTGGGTGGAACATTTCAGATCGTCAGTGATGTGTACGCCGAGGAACTTTAAGCTTTCCACCTTCTCCACTGTGGTCCCGTCGATGTGGATAGGGGCATGCTCCCTCTGCTGTTTCCTGAAGTTCACGATCAGCTCCTTTGTTTTGTTGGTGACGTTAAGTGAGAGATTATTTTCCTGACACCACTCTCCCAGGGCCCTCAACATCAGGGTCTCGTCATTGTTGGTAATCTGGCCTACTACTGTTGTGTCGTTTGCAAACTTGATGATTGAGTTGCACTGACAGCAAAGCATGCACTCTGCACTTCCAGACTAGCCATTCATTCAAAAGAGAGAAAGTAGTGGATAGTGTTATTCAACATGTCTTCTCTCACTTAATTAAATACGTGGGAACACTCCTACAAATCACACTGATACTCATGATGACAAAATAGTAGTCTCACCGAAAGAGCACAAGTGATTTGTGACTGGTTGTTGATGGAACCAAACTGGATAGTGTTTGTTGCACCATTCTCTTAAGCCCCGTTTATACATGGTTCTAACATGCATCCTTTGTCCAGATCTTGTCACATTCTAATTGAGCCCACATTTTCAGTCAGGTGAGATGATTAAAGGACACATTGTGATCAAATCTTACTGACCACCTTCGGAGGTCGTCAGGCTCGCACTGTATATGGATGTCTTACAAGTGTAGACAAATCTGGACAGTGAAACCATTTAAATCTTCATTATCCCGACTTCTATCATTCAGATGTGTCTTAGAATATATAAATAAATATTATTTTGAAAGAAAAGCTGTAATAATTTGCATTCAGACCAAGACCTAGAAATGTGGTCACAATGCGAACACAGTGGACAAATATGAGACATATTTGAATGTCACATCAAATCAAATCAAATTTTATTTGTCACACACACATGGTTAGCAGATGTTAATGCGAGTGTAGCGAAATGCTTGTGCTTCTAGTTCCGACAATGCAGTAGTAACCAACGAGTAATCTAACCTAACAATTTCACAACAGCTACCTTATACACACAAGTGTAAAGGGATGAGGAATATGTACATAAAGATATATGAATGAGTGATGGTACAGAACGGCATAGGCAAGATGCAGTAGATGGTATCGAGTACAGTATATTCATATGAGATGAGTAATGTAGGGTATCTAAACATTATATTAAATGGCATTGTTTAAAGTGGCTAGTGATACATTTTTTTTTACATGTATGGCAGAAGCCACTCAATGTTAGTGGTGGCTGTTTAACAGTCTGATGGCCTTGAGATAGAAGCTGTTTTTCAGTCTCTCGGTCCCTGCTTTGGTGCACCTGTACTGACCTCGCCTTCTGGATGATAGCGGGGTGAATAGGTAGCGGCTTGGGTGGTTGTTGTCCTTGATGATCGTTATGGCCTTCCTATGACATCAGGTGGTGTAGGTGTCCTGGAGGGCAGGTAGTTTGCCCCTGGTGATGCGTTGTGCAGACCTCACTAGCCTCTGGAGAGCCTTACGGTTGTGGGCGGAGCAGTTGCCGTACCAGGCGGTGATACAGCCCGCCAGGATGCTCTCGATTGTGCATCTGTAGAAGTTTGTGAGTGCTTTTGGTGACAAGCCGAATTTCTTCAGCCTCCTGAGGTTGAAGAGGCGCTGCTGCGCCTTCTTCACCACGCTGTCTGTGTGGGTGGACCAATTCAGTTTGTCCGTGATGTGTACGCCGAGGAACTTAAAACTTACTACACTCTCCACTACTGTCCCGTCGATGTGGATAGGGGTGTGCTCCCTCTGCTGTTTCCTGAAGTCCACAATCATCTCCTTTGTTTTGTTGACGTTGAGTGTGAGGTTATTTTCCTGACACCACACTCCAAGGGCCCTCACCTCCTTCCTGTAGGCCGTCTCGTCGTTGTTGGTAATCAAGCTTACCACTGTAGTGTCGTCTGCGAACTTGATGATTGAGTTGGAGGCGTGCATGGCCACGCAGTCGTGGGTGAACAGGGAGTACAGGGGAGGGCTCAGAACGCACCCTAGTGGGGCCCCATTGTTGAGGATCAGCGGGGTGGATATGTTGTTACCTACCCTCACCACCAGGGGGCGGCCTGTTAGAAAGTCCAGTACCCAGTTGCACAGAGCGAGGCCGAGACCCGGGGTCTCGAGCTTGATGACGAGTTTGGAGGGTACTATGGTGTTAAATGCTGAGCTGTAGTCGATGAACAGCATTCTCACATGGGTATTCCTCTTGTCCAGATGGGTTAAGGCAGTGTGCAGTGTGTTTGCGATTGCGTCGTCTGTTGACCTATTGGGGAGGTAAGCAAATTAGAGTGGGTCTAGGGTGTCAGGTAGGGTGGAGGTGATATGGTTCTTGACTAGTCTCTCAAAGCACTTCATGATGACGGAAGTGAGTGCTACGGGGAGGTAGTCGTTTAGCTCAGTTTCTTTATCTTTCTTGGGAACAGGAACAATAGTGGCCCTCTTGAAGCATGTGGGAACAGCCGCCTGGGATAAGGATTGATTGAATATGTCCGTAAACACACCAGCCAGCTGGTCTGCGCATGCTCTGAGGACGCGGCTGGGGATGCCGTCTGGGCCTGCAGCCTTGCGAGGTTTAACACGTTTAAATGTTTTACTCACGTGGGCTGCAGTGAAGGAGAGTCCGCAGGTTTTGGTAGCGGGCCATGTCAGTGGCACTGTATTGTCCTCAAAACGAGCAAATAAGTTGTTTAGTCTGTCTGGAAGCAAGAGATCCTGGTCCGTGACGGGGCAGGTTTTCTTTTTGTAATCCGTGATTGACTGTAGACCCTGCCACATACCTCTTGTGTCTGAGCCGTTGAATTGCGAATCTACTTTGTCTCTATACTGACGCTTCGCTTGTTTGATTTCCTTGCGGAGGGAATAGCTACACTGTTTGTATTCGGTCATGTTTCCGTTCACCTTGCCCTGGTTAAAAGCAATGGTTTGCACTTTCAGTTTCGCCCGAATGCTGCCATCAATCCACAATTTCCGGTTTGGGAATGTTTTAGTTGCTGTGGGTACGACATCGCCAATGCACTTTCTAATGAACTCGCTCACCGAATCAGCGTGTTCGTCAATGTTGTTGTTGGACGCAATGCGGAACATATCCCAATCCACGTAATCGAAGCAATCTTGAAGCGTGGAAACAGATTGGTCGGACCAGCGTTGAACAGACCTGAGAGCGGGAGCTTCCTGTTTGAGTTTCTGTCTATAGGCTGGAAGCAACAGAATGGAGTTGTGGTCAGCTTTTCCAAAAGGAGGGCGGGGGAGGGCCTTATATGCGTCGCGGAAGTTAGAATAACAATGATCCAGGGTTTTACCAGCCCTGGTAGCACAATCGTTATGCTGACAGAATTTAGGGAGTCTTATTTTCAAATTAGCCTTGTTAAAATCCCCAGCTACAATGAATGCAGCCTCAGGATATGTGGTTTCCCGTTTACATAGAGTCAAATAAAGTTTGTTCAGGGCCATCGATGTGTCTGCTTGCGGGGGAATATATGAGGCTGTGTATATAATCGAAGAGAATTCTCTTGGTAGATAATGTGGTCGACATTTGATTGTGAGGAATTCTAAGTCAGGTGAACAGAAGGACTTGAGTTCCTGTGTTATGATCACACCACATCTCGTTAATCATAAGGCATAACCCCCGCCCCTCTTCTTACCAGAAAGATGTTTGTTTTTGTCGGCACAATGCGTGAAAAAACCCGCTGGCTGTACCGAATCCGATAGCGTGTCTCGAGTGAGCCATGTTTCCGTGAAGCAAAGAACGTTACAGTCTCTGATGTCTCTCTGGAATACCACCCTTGCTCGGATTTCATCAACCTTGTTGTCAAGAGACTGGACATTGGCGAGTAGTATGCTCGGGAGCGGTGCGTGATGTGCCCGTCTCCGGAGCCTGACCAGAAGACTGCTTCGTCTGCCCCTTTTACGGCGCCGTTGTATTGGTTCGCCGGCTGGGATCTGATCCATTGTCCCGGGTGGTGGGCAAAACACAGCATCCGCTTCGGGAAAGTCGTATTCCTGGTCGTAAGGATGGTGAGGTGACGTTGCGCTTACATGCAGTAGTTCCTCCCGACTGTATGTAATAAAACCTAAGATTACCTGGGGTACCAATGTAATAAATAAAAAATACTGTAATGTAAAAAATCAAAATACTGCATAGTTTCCTAGGAACGTGAAGCGAGGCGGCCATCTCTGTCGGCGCCGGAAGTCCCTTGTAGACATATTTCTGAAAATATGCATACAATCAGAATGTGGACAAGATTAGGACACAGGACACATTTTAGAATGTATTTACAAAGCTTTAATCTGGAGTACGTCACGCGACAGAGGAGTAGGATTGATTGGATGGAGACCAGTGTGTTTGGTACGGTATGGATATGGTGTAGCTTACGTATATCTGAACTAAGAGGTCAGCTTTCATGTGATGTTCCCTTCAGCGCTGCTGAGGCTGATGCTTGCCAGGTCAATGTCAGAAGGGTTCATTACGAAAGATAAGAGTGAACTAGGCCAGAGAAGCCTCAGGCTGTCTCCCCACACTTCTCTGTCTGTTTGACTCACAGGAGGAATGTGGTACTGGGGTATCACATATGCACGCACGCACGCACGCACGCACGCACGCACGCACGCACGCACGCACGCACGCACGCACGCACACACACACACACACACACACACACACACACACACACACACACACACACACACACACACACACACACACACACACACACACACACACACACACACACACACACACACTTATCACTGACTCTGTAGGAAAGAAACACCAGAAAGATCAGAAAATGGAGACCTGTAGAAGGTGGGTATACTGTACTGTACTGTTGTATATGTCCAACTATTAAGCGTCTTGTTATCTGCAATGCTTATTTGCCGTTCTGATTTTAAAGGGTGACATTTAATCAGAACGATGCTTTATTAAGAAGATCTCTATTCACATATTATTCCTGTAGACATCCATCCTGTCGTCATTCACATGACTCCTGTTGTATCATGTGTCCTGTTTCTTTCCATTTATCCCCAACATAAAGGCCCAGCAGTGATCTGTCACGGGTTAAAAGGAAGACTTTCGGCTGATTTTGAAGTAATTTGTAGCATTTTGGCCCCTGATAGGCAGGCAGACAGGCTGCAGCCCTTTCAGAGTAGGGTATCTAAAGCAGAGTGATACGTTCCCAGAAACCAGGGAAGGAATTTGGCTCTGGGGCAGATGGGTAGATCGGGTCCCTAAACAGAGAGAGGAGGTGGAATGTGCTCTGCTCTCATGGGAGGGAGGGTAGCTGAGCCGGAGCCAGCTTGCCTCTCTACATTTTTAGATTATGTGTAGGTGATGTAAACAAGTACTGATGACAATGACCATGCCAAAGGAAGAGAAGGTAGAGAGATATGTTGCAACATTGAGTCAATACACTGTACATAAATATGCATATTGGTATTCAAATGTGTCACTTTTTATGAGTGCCAAACCCAAGGCAACTGCCAGCAATATGGTAAGCTTCAGTATTTTTGTATTATTGGTCTCCCCCTCATAAGAGCTTTGAGGTCTAACTACAAAGCACCAATCTTGTGTGTGTGTGTGTGTGTGTGTGTGTGTGTGTGTGTGTGTGTGTGTGTGTGTGTGTGTGTGTGTGTGTGTGTGTGTGTGTGTGTGTGTGTGTGTGTGTGTGTGTGTGTGTGTGAGAGAGAGAGAGGGAAAGAGAGAGACTCAAGGTTGGCATAAATGTTAATATCCCAAGATATGCGTTTCTAAACATTGTAGACATTGTTGCATTATTCATTCCCTCTAATAGAGGAGGAAGTTGGGTTATTGCAAATCAGGAAACAAAATATGAACCCATAACATTAGCATAGCAATATGCTCCAGCTGAATGAGTTACATTACAGTATAGTTTCTTTGAACATGTCCGAAAGGTAGGTAGGTTTCCGTACCTAATGTTAACACTATAGGGTTGAATTAAATTTGTATGACATCCTCTTTGAAAACCATTACTCAACCCAACTAGCTGTCTGCAGAAGTAGTTTATATTTGCAAACATTGTAAATAGCATGAACCTCAATAGAGTTTATTCTTGCTTGTTAGGCTTTACATTTGTCATTGTGTTCAGTGGGAAAAGGACACAGAGGGACACATGCCAGGTTTGTGCTTTGTTTAGTTTGAGCATCTATTCATTTTGAATAAAAATCCATGATCCATTGAGTCTAGATTGTCTTCGTATAGCCTGAGGTTTACTGAGAACTGCTACAGTAGGTCTTAATGATGTCCAGAACAACCCTGTAACGAATCTCCTCTTCGTCTGAGGAAGAGTAAGAAGGATCGGACAAATATGCAGCATGGTAAGTGTTCGTCATATTTTAATTGAAAAACTGAACACTACACAAAATAACAACGAAGAGAAAATGAAACAGTTCTGCCAGGTGAACCAGACACTAAACAGAAATTAAACACCCACAACCAAAATGGGGAAAACAGGCTACCTAAGTATGATTCTCAATCAGAGACAATGAACGACACCTGCCTCTGATTGAGAACCATACTAGGCCAAACACATAGAAATATAACATAGAAAAAAGAACATAGACTACCCACCCCAACTCACGCCCTGACCAACCTAATACAAAGACATAAAAAAGGAACTAAGGTCAGAACGTGACAAACCTCCCCTCCCCACACACACCAACTCTATCCCTTCCCTTCCTGTTGTAGGACTCACCACCCCCAACCAGCTGCATGTACACTATGTTAAAGGAGAAGGCCAATCTGTGGTGTGGACAGATGCTTTGAATGAGACTTTGAATGAGACTTGAATGAGACCTACACAGAGCCCTATGGACCATGGTCAAAAGTAGTTCACTACATAGGGAATAGGGTGCCTGTTTTAACTCAGTGGTGTGTACTGTCTCCTCCTAATTAATTCAGATATATGTTGGTTTTAGTGTTCAAATGTCATCTGAGTATCAGCTGTATGACATCAGACCTGGGGCTGGGGCCCCCTCAGTCCTTGGTTAAAAATGTATGTTTTCCTTCGAATATACACTGTACTTTGAGCTTTTGATTCACTTTTGATTCACTTTTGGGTCTACTCGATTGGTTCCATTGTGATAGGTAAACTTAATTAAGCATAGCTAAAGCATATAAAACAGATACTATCTGAAACCTGGCTTCATAATTTAACAAGAGACACTAGGCTACCCTGGGGCGGCAGGGTAGCGTAGTGGTTAGAGCGTTGGACTAGTAACCGAAAGGTTGCAAGTTCAAATCCCCGAGATGACAAGGTACAAATCTGTCGTTCTGCCCCTGAACAGGCAGTTAACCCACTGTTCCTAGGATGTCATTGAGAATAAGATGTTGTTCTTAACTGAAATAAAGGTTAAAAAATGAAAAATAAACACATTTTCCCAAGTTTTCCTGGAAGCTGCATGTCAAAACATCATTTGAGTTTCGCTGTGTCAGCAAGTTGAGATCAGTGTCCCGGGGCCACATCTCTCCTCACATAACCCTGAGGTCCCAGTGGGATGCCCCTGTAGTCCACTACTCCACGGGGCCTCCGCAGCACTCAATATGAACCTCAACATGAAGGATGAGTGTGCTGCAGACCAGCCGGTAGGTCAAGGCGTGCATGCAACTTTGAACTGTTGGGGCAATGGAAAAGGTTGCTATACCAGTGGATGCATTGAAGATGTAACTGGATGTAAAATACATATTCAGGGTTGCTATACCAGTGGATGCATTGAAGATGTAACTGGATGTAAAATACATATTCAGGGTATGAATAGGAAGGAATCAGACAGTACATGTCAAAGCAACCCCCACACTTTCTTCTTGAGAGGGTTAGCAGAACTTTGCCTGGAAATATTGACCAATTGCAAACTGGGTCAAACCTTGCAATAAAATCTCCCATTTGGGGTTGCTGTGCATTGATTGAACTCAGCCTCGACGTTTTTTGTAAACTTGTGCACAGCACCAGAAAAGATTTACCGGGGAAGGAAAAACAAGCAAATAGATTGAAGTAAATGATGTGCTTACCGTGCTACTGATGTGCCTGAATTAATCCACAACTGCAGCATCTAAGTCCAAATATAGTCATAAGTCTACACACTCTAATCCTTTGGAATAACTGACCGTAGATATATTATTAAACTCAGCAGTTGTTTAACATTTTGTGATCATACATTAGCCTAACCCATATGTTCTCTACATAAGGAACTAAACAGCTTTTGACATGACTAATTCATGTCTGTACTATTGTCGGCATGTATACTCAAAGTATACTGTAGCCCCAACTCATACGTCGACTTAATATATACAATGTGGCAATCAACATTTCAAACAGTTCAACATGTCAGCGCATTAACTGTGTATAAACTCTACTCCTTATGTAATGTTTCTGTAAAGCCTCAAACTTTCAAGGTCATATGACTGTAGTACATAGTGTGTGCTGCCAATTCAACTTTGACGTTTCAATTTGAATGATTCCCTGTTAAATGAATGCCAGCTACATAGCAATGTATAATTTTAAATATGTCAAACACGAACAAAGTCATTCAAAGTATCAACAATCCTGTTGAGGTATTGGTTTTAAACTTCAACAGACATCCGTGCAATATAATTTCTCCTTGGCGTAGTATACATGTTCAGTACATGCACATAATGTGATCGTAAAGATGGCCACCGCCCAGCATGAACAGCAGAAGATAATGGCAGTTTTGGGAGTTGAGGGCGTAAGTCACCTTTGTTTGTTCACAGTAGTAAACTACATCATCAGAACCCATTGGCAGGCTGCCAAGCAAAGAGTAATAACAGAGAGAGGGAGAAAAAAAATCACTTACGTTATCAATCATTTTAAAGGCCGACAAGAGTGATGTATGTGTTACAACATAGTCACTGAGGAATTTTTGGGGGCTGACATCATCTTCATCAATACTAGTAATGGCTGTTTCAAGAAAACAACTTATCATCCTTCAGTTATCTAGTCATTATGTACCTACATGTAACTGCCAAAATAAAGGAAACACCAACATAATGTGTCTTAATAGGGCCACGAGCCGCCAGAACAGTTCCATTTTTGTTTACAAATGTTTTTATTTGACCAGGCAGGTCAGTTAGGAACAAATTCATATTTACAATGATAGCCTAGGGACAGTGCCTTGTTCAGGGGCAGACCGACAAATGTTTACCTTGTCAGCTCGGGGATTCAATCTAGCAACTTTTCAGTTACTGGCCCAACGCTCTAACCACCAGGCTACCTGCTGCCCTCAATGTGTCTTGGCATATATTCTACAGTATCTGGAACTCTATTGGAGAGATGCGACACCATATTAGCCCAAAAAATGGGCAACTGGTCATTTTATACATGACCCTAAGCATGATGGGATGTTAATTGCTTAATTCATTCAGGAACCAGACCTGTGTGGAAGCACCTGCTTTCAAAATACTTGGCATCCCTCATTTACTCAAGTGTTTCCTTTATTTTGACAGTTACCTGCGCATTTGTGTGCAGTATGAATGTCCCAGTGACTGCATAAAACCCAGCGAGGCAAGATATTACTGTTTCTGGGCATGGGCGATGGCTGGGTGATGGCTTATTGTATTCTCTTTTATTTTCAAATACAAAACACCAATTCAGACACTTGGGTCACATGACTATGATGACAAACATTGGCACAATATGGGTTTGGGCTGTTAGGCGCTGGAATTTGGGCATTCCTATACAATAGTCACAGTAAAATCGAATCTTATATCATGCCTCTCTTCATCCCATAGAGCGAGTGTATCTTTCAATCCCATCCCAGTAATGTAACTTTCCTTACCATGCTTGCTGCTCACCTCCCTCCTCAGATTCTATTTAATGTACCTTTTTCAGAGGGATGATGAAAGATGACAAAAAAACATAGAAAATGACAGAAAATACACAGTGGACCAATAATAAGGTTTCACTTTTGTGAAGTCGATACGTGCTCTTCCGAAGAAAATTTTTAAAAAGGTGGAAAATCACATTTAAGCCATGTTTAATTCACATGTGGATATTGATGCCCTGAAATCAAAAACGAGTCATTAGGTTGTCCCCGGTTAATTGTTTACTCCATGTGTACCTCTGTGTTGTCTGCTCACACTGCTATGCTTTATCTTGGCCAGGTCGCAGTTGCAAATGAGAACTTGTTCTCAACTAGCCTACCTGGTTAAATAAAGGTGAAAAAAAGAATAATAATAAACGTCACGGACGCAGTGGTTTCAACTTACATATTTAACACACATGATCACATTGTGTATGTTTATACCGTAATTCTTATTCAACATGTTGGGGTGGCAGGGTAGCCTAGTGGTTAGAACAGTTTCCAGTCCAGAGCTTTTGGCGACAGTTTCCAGTCCAGAGCTTCCGGTGGCGTTTCACAGTCCGGAACCTCCTGAGACGGTCCACTGCCCGGAACCTCCTGAGACGGTCTACAGTCCGGAACCTCCTGAGATGGTCCACAGTCCGGAACCTCCTGAGACGGTCTACAGTCCGGAACCTCCTGAGACGGTCTACAGTCTGGAACCTCCTGAGACGGTCTACAGTCTAGAGCCTCCAGCGAAGGTCTACAGTCCGGAGCCTCCAGCGACGGTCTACAGTCCGGAGCCTCCAGCGTTGGTCGGCGGTCCGGAGCCTCCAGCGATGGTCAGCGGTCCGTAGCCTCCAGCGACGGTCTACAGTCTGGAACCTACTGAGACGGTCTACAGTCCGGAGCCTCCAGCAGCGGTCTACAGTCCGCAGCCTCCAGCGACAGTCTACAGTCCGCAGCCTCCAGCGACCGTCGGCGGTCCGGAGCCTTCAGTAGGGCTTCTCAGTCCAGAGCCTCCTGCGACGATCTACGGTCCGGTTCCTCTGGCGACGATCCATGATCCGGAGCCTCCGGTGACGATCCACGGTCCGGTGCCTCCAGTGACGACCCACGGTTCGGAGCTTCTGGCGATGCGCCCCTCACCGGAGCCGCCACCCTACGCCCTGCGTCATCCATCATAGATGCCCACCCGGACCCTCCCCTATTGAGTCAGGTTTTGCGGTCGGGGTCCGCACCTTTGGCGGGTGGGGGATACTGTCACGCCCTGACCATAGTAAGCTGTTTATTATCTGTGTTGGTTGGGGCGGGATAGTGACTTGGGTGGGTCATCTAGGTTTTTTGTATTTATATGTTGGCCTGATATGGTTCCCAATCAGAGACAGCTGTTTATCGTTGTCTCTGATTGGGGATCATATTTAGGCAGCCATTTCCCCTTTGTGTTTTGTGGGACCTTGTTTATGTTTAGTTTCCTGTCAGCACTATTTGTATAGCTCACGTTTCGTTCGTTGATTTTGTTGTTTTTGTTCGGGTTTCATTTATTAAAAGATAATGTACACGTACCACGCTGCACCTTGGTCTCACTCATACAACAATCGTGACAAAAATATATATTCCATAACCAAAACTATTGTATTTTCTTTAAAGCTGGTGCACAAAACCATTTTTTTTGCATTCAAAAATGTGGAACTGCATTTTCACATTTGAAAATCGAATTGGCTGTTTTTTTATTTGGAAAAAAAATAAACATGTTGTTTCATAGAGTCTCATGTTGAAATTTACCGTCCCCATATTGTCACATTTATTTCACATGCCACAATGCATTCACGTGTAGTTTCATGTTATCACATGTTGCTTTTTCACATTAACTTCACATAAGATCACATGAGATCATATTCAAAACATGAAATTCATTTTTTTCCCCCATATGGGTGTCCCTACTCACAAATGAAATCTCCTTCACAAAGCCTCTTCTCTATGCATGGAGATGTTTCCCTGGCACCACAGCCAAATGTCCTTTCTCAGCACAAATGAACCCAACAGATAAACGTAGCCCTGTAACATGCTGGAGAAAAATGGTGACACTCAAAGTGTAGTGTCTGAATAAATTATATGTGGGGGGGACAAAGGCTGCCAGGCAGTTTGATCAGGCCCCTCATTGAAATCTATTTTTAATACGCTAAGACCTTGCAAAATGTATCAACCTGCCCTGTATTAAATTCAGCTTAACATTTTCAACTGTGGAGCACCTTGTCTACCGAAGCTGTTCATTTCTCATTTACACCAGTGGAAAGGATATGCTCAAAGCGAAGCAACACAGGGCTCATCTTGAAGGTCTTTATTAATGGATGTAGGTAGAGAGGTTTTTTCCCACTCAGACAATGAATGATTCCAAAATGGCACCCTATTCCCTAAATAGTGCACTGCTTTTTACCAGGGCCTGGTCACAGTTCACAATAGTAGACTCGGGAGACGGAGTCTTGGTGGAAAGTTGATATTTAGATACATGTACTATGTCAGTGGTTTTCAAACCTTTCCTCAGGGACCCCCAGGCATTCCATAGTGTTATTATAGCACTGAACTCGCTCACTGATTTACATAACTAAAGGCTTGATAAGTGATAGTTGATAGTTGATAGTTGATAGTTGACAAATTGAATCAGTTTTACTAGCAATGGAATAGTTCAAATACATGTGATGGCTGAGGATCCCCGAGGAGAGGTTAGTCATCCCCATAGTGACTGTACGTACATATCCCAACCAGAAGCTATGCATTACGGGCAACATCGTACCCTGTGAAAATAGCAAAGTTATCATTAGTCTTTGTGCATTTATTCCTCGTACTATTCTTTTTCTATTTTTCTCTCTGCATTGTTGAGAATGGCCGGTAAGTAAGCATTTCACTGTTAGTCTACACCTGTTGTTTACAAAGCATGTGTCAACTAACATTTGATTTGAAAACCCCTGTATTATGTCATTAAGAACAATGGGTGTACGATGTCATAGATGTTAAACACAGGTTATTCTTGCAGAGCCCAGTCTAAACAATCATAGTATAGCTCCTGTTCAACAATGGTTAGAGTAAACATTGTCTGGTCACAGTGAACCCATTTCCTTTGAGGTTTTTAGAGTCATTTGAAAGTAATGCAAAGTGTAACAGTTTGACAGAGGACAGATTTTCAAAGTTTAAGACGATTTCTCGGTAACTCCCTATGCATTTTCAGATCTGACCACTGATAAGACAAGTGTGTAAGTCTTTAAGTAGTCCAGACATTTCATCTTAGGAGGACCACCAACAGCATAAAGACGTCATAGAGACGTCATAGGCCTACACACGGTTCTATGTGAATTCGTACTGTAGGTTTGTATCTGCATTTGTGTAGGAAGTTTTAAGAATAATGAGAGTTGTTGTAGGAACTGGCCTTCTCTCACAGTAAACTGCACTGTCTGCCTATCGCTTCACCTTCTGTTTAATCAGCTCTGAGCTGACAAAGGTCATGCGGATGCAATCCTGGGCTGCAAATGTTACCGTGTTTGTGATTGGAAAGGCCTCATCCAAAACATCTGCCTTGGATTTCGCAAGCATAGCCATTAACCTTTTCAAAATTACGTTTGGTTTTACTTGATAAACGGGGCCGAGCTAATGCGCTCGGCTCCGATCCCTCAAAGTGAATTTACAAATATGGTCCTTTATCAAGTAGAATGAGAAACAGAGCGAGAAAGTGTACAAACTAAGGGAAGGAGACAGTTGGAGGTAAACAGTATCTGGGTCAGTTCCAGACTGTTAGTGCTTATTATTGAACATGGCTTCCTCATCTTTGCCACAGTGCACAGGCAGTATGCTCTCTTGTACTCTCATATTGACCGCATGCATTATCGGGCATGGGGAACATGGCTACAGAACTCCCCTCATTATAAGTTTGGGTTTCTCTGAACATTATAGCAAGAGGAGGAAAAGGTATTGATCCATGGGAGATAGCTAACTTGAAAACACTTCCCATCAGAAGAACCGGTGCTCATTTGGGAGAGTCGTGATTTCTTTCAGGACTACCACACCTGGGTTATTGGAGTGCATGGCGATACGATGAGAGTATTTCTTCTGTAATCAGGATACATTACAAAAATCTATATGAAGTCATTGTTATGAGCTCATTTTCACTGTGCAGTTCAACACTTCATAATGCCATTAAACAACGAGATTGGGCGGAAGTTTTAAAAGGAAGTCACTTCCACTGATATCACGTATGCATTGTCCTGGACATTCTCAATGCACCCCTTCTGTCAGTTCAACAGTCGCATGACAGAGTTTTGGTTCTTGTATTTTTTTTGTATTCAGATCACTCTGAAAACAGACCATATCACTTACATTAAAAATCTGATCATGATCCTGAGAAAGAATGCTATTCACTTATTAACACACATCAACCATGCTATGCTTTCCAAGCTCATTTCAAAAACGTTCATTCGCTACAGACTTCTCTGCCACAATAGTCAATCTGCATGTGAAAGTGTAGTATGTTAGATGACTCTGAATGACTCACACCCATTTCCCCCTAAGTCTATAACATAATAACCTAACACATTCTATCTCTCAACCAGTACCCGTATAAATATTAAAGCACATTCAACCATTCATCTGTCCTTTACAGTGACAACTGTGAAAGGGAAATGTACATTTAATGCAAAAAAATATGACTTTCACTGTATTTGATATTTTCATGAATGGCCCACTATTCCACTGCTCCTGACAATAAGACAATGCATGTCGTGAAGACGATGGTTCCCTGAAAATGTGCTCATCATATTGGAGGGAAGCGAATTCATTATTTCCAGAGGAGGCATATCAGTAATGGGCCACAGAGAATGCCAGATGAAAGGACAATGTCTGTCTGTTCCATCAACAGTTAGTGCTCAAAGACCATTTTTGCTCAATTTTATCCGACCCATTTCATCGTCATTGACAGCCTTTAATCAATGACTAAAGATTTTTCCAACTCCACCGTCTCAGCCCAATGAAAACCTTATTTGAGAGAAAACATTGTTTGTTTTCAGAGATCGTTATAGAAACTGTTATGTATCGTTTTCTCTTCCCTGTGTCTAGTATTACCTACATTTCCAGATATAAAATATATATTTTTTCATCCTTTGTTTTTTGGTTTTCGCGTCTCTTTCTCTTACTATGTTCTTTGACAAATTCCAGTTTAAAATGTATGATTAAGTACTGAGCCATTCTAACAGCCTCAATAGAAAATAACTAAGCATCACATACTATTTAGCACTTATGATGTTGACATACTGTTACTGTAAGATGTCTGAGTATCAGTTTTGGTATACATGAAGAGTACATACAATTCACACTGCTCCCAACAGACACTCTGAGGGCCATGGGGTTCATCCCAAATGGCATTCTATTCTCTAGTGCCGTGGACACTATGCACTACGTGGTGAATAGAGTGCCATTTGGGACACATCCATTCATCCTGTTCCTACAGAGATTGGTCCTTGGTGTCCTCTAACTAGTTTAGCCAGAAAACACGACCCAGTCATCTGGAAATGAAATAGGAGGGCTGGAGTTGAACTGTATTTGTTCTGGCCATGCTCAATGAAGCTGCTAATTGTCCTTGGCCATGTAAAGCAAACGTACACGCCCTTCTTCTTTTTCATCATCATCGTAGTTTTGTTTCTCTAAATAATATCCAACTCACATCCCTGATTCCAGCTACTCTGCACGGAACCTTGTGATGTACAGATGACCATTCTACCTCGTTGGTGTCAATAGTTTAAGTGTCTAAAAGGAGTCCAAAACATGTTCCACTGCAGGATAGCAGATTTTATGGATACCACGACTCTCTGCAAAACAGGGACAATTATTACTGAGTGAAGTGAAAGATGAAATTAAAAGACTGACCAATTCACCTAGTTTACACAGCACTTCACACTTTAGTTCAAAGTGATAGCCCGGGCCCCAAAATTCAATTCAATTCCCATAAAAAGGTGTTGTCAAGAGGATAAATAGTTTCAAAGACGATTAATGTATATATATGGATTGCCACTTTACCACATGACACACACTAATGTATGGTGTAAAAACATATAAATCTGGTAAGATCACTGTCAGCTTTCATTTTTCAGTCTAATGGGTGGAGCATTAGCAGCTGTTAGTCCCTGTCTTATAGCCATTCATTACCACCTATGTTATCCCAGTCTGCCGGTCTACTACCATAGCTCTATATATCAGTAGGAGTGAGACGAGGGGGAGCTCTTTCATTTATGTCTGCTTTAGGAGAAAAGATATATTGTCATGTCTATGCAGTCAGAGTGCAGAACATGGAGGATTGGTGCCATGAATGAAACATTTCGAAACACTCTTGGTTTCAAACCTGAGTGTTTCTCTTTCCCTTTGAATTGTAAAGCTTGGATTTTTCCCTCTCTTCCATTGACTCAAAAACATATTATTGGTGGAAAAGGAAGAACATTTGAAGCCTGGATGAATATACAACAGCATAATTTCATTGGCTGCATGTCATTCTGTGTTTGGAGTGGCTGACTAGAAGGTCATGTTATACAGGGGCTAAGAAACGTAACCTTACACTCGGCACAAAGGCTCTTCTTTGAGCTTTTGTGAGGACCGAGGGGACCTGAGGAGAGTGAATGGAGGGTGAATGGTTTGGCACCACTGTGACTGTGCAGCCCCAATGACGTCCATGAGTCTCTCCTCTCTCCTTCCTCTGTCTCCTCTCTCCTTCCTCTGTCTCCTCTCTTAGCCCTCTCACTATGGTGCAGCAGAACAGTGCATTTCATTTACTATTGGCTGCTTCTAAATGTACTGGGGAGGCGCTCCATAATTCATGAAGGAGGAGCATAAGAGAAGAAAAAAAGACATGATAATCTATGGTCTCTATTCATGTATGCCCTGTGCTTTCCATTGAATGTTACTGGGCAGAGACAAATTAATTAAAGGAGACAATGACAGCATTGATGGGACCTCACCATTAAATAACAATAGCTCAAAATATGTATGTGAGTAACCTTGATCGAGAAATTACATTCCTAGGGAAGGAAACCATATATTATCTTCATAGTCTTCTTGCAGTAATCATTGGCGATTCTGTTCATGACCATGTTCTCTATAATTAAGCAATTAACAGCTCTGGGAGGCAGTTAGTATGGCGCTGGACAGGATAGAGTGAAGCCCACAAAAAGAATACCCATGAATCACTGAAGCGTTAGAGGATTGTAAGGAATTGCCGTGCAGAGTAATCAAAGATTTAAAATGTAAAGACTGAGGAGGCTGATTTTGGCTTGGAGAAGGAGAAAAACAGTGCATGCAAGTTTGCACGTACACATGTATGCACACACACACACACACACGCACACGCACACGCACACGCACACGCACACACACACACACACACACACACACACACACACACACACACACACACACACACACTGGGAGTAAACGTGGGAGTTAGCACAAAATGCCCAGAGGCGCTATCACACACAGAGATAACTCACCTGTAAATCAAACCTTGACAAGATGGAATTTACTACAGATCTGTTTACCTTCTCCTCCGCGCCATGTGGGAATGTACCTATAGCATGACATCATTTTAGAACATTGATAGATTGTAGTGATTTTCCTTCATGATTCCTATAGAGTTAGAAACAAATGTACTGAAAGTGAGGGATGAGACAAGAAAGAAAGAAAGAAAGAAAGAAACACTATGTTGATTAATAGCGTGTCGATATAAACCTCCTAAACTGTAGTATTCTGTGAAGAGAGATCCATTGCTCTGTCAGACAACTGGTGGTCAATGGACCACATTCTATGTGAATACATTTGAGTCCAAAATCATTCAGCCTTTACTTCCCTTTAGTTATTGTGCCTTTCAAACAGCGTTGATCTTCTCTTGTCCTGTAAGTCAGAGGAGCTATTTTAGGCTACGACCAGACAGAGAGATTTTCTGTTTGAAAATTAGCGATTGTGTGACGGCAAAAAATGACGTCAACTGCAAATGTGTTTTCATACGTCTCTACGTGGCCGTAGCCTTTAACAAGAGCATACGGTATGAAAATAATAGGTCTGTGTCACTATGAATGGACTTCTTCGTCCTTTTTTATATTGTTTAACAGATCTGATCTCACTGATGTCTATAAAAGTTAAAAGGCCTACCCTCACTAAGTCAGGGCATTTAGCACTGGGAGGTAAGGTTGTGTCGCACCACAATACGCCACATTGTAAATATGGTACTGAACTAAACTTGACTGACTCTGTACATAGTACGCTTACTTTCTCGTGTTCTTCTTATTTCTTATTTTTTATTTCTAGTCTGTTTTAGTTCTAACTGGTGTTATTTCTTGTAGTACATTGTTATTGATGACTTCATTGTTGGGTTGCAAGAAAGGCATTTCAGTGTACTTGTGCACATATCTCAAAGCCACTATATATCTATGGACGCTTGGCTCAAACTGAGGTGCTTTTGTATCTGTGCCCCAGCATCTCTACGTTGCTTTTGGCTGTTGTGGGCCTTTGTCATAACCCCCTCTCTCTTCTTTGAGGGGTGAAAAATAGTGGCCTCCTCCATACACGACCCTGTCTAAGATATTTAAGCTCAGTCCATAATGGGGGTGCTAAAACTAGATAATGTACCAAACCGTGTCCTTTTGATTTCCGACTAGCGTTGTTCCAATCCAGCTCCAATCAGAGTTCTCATATATATGGGGGTGCGAGTGATTTTCTCTCCTCAGATGACTGATCACTGGGAGACAGCCGGACACGAGCTGCCAAACACAGAAATACAGACCCCATGTGCAGGAATAACACGTGTGTGTGTGTATGTGTGTGTGTGTGTGTGTGTGTGTGTGTGTGTGTGTGTTTGTGTGTTATGTGTACACCACAGTGTAACCAGAATGTACTGGCATGCATCCAGTTCGCGGGTACTTTAATCCTCCATCTGCAGGACAGCAAACAAGTCATATAACACACACACACACACACACACACACACACACACACACACACACACACACACACACACACACACACACACACACACACACACACACACACACACACACACACACACACAGTAATACCCTGGTTTTTGATGGGGATGAATAAAAGAATAGTCACACAGAGAAGCACAAGTTGGAAACCTATGGTGGGAACAACCTGCTGTTTCTATTGAAGTGCAGTTTTCAATAAAGACCTGTGGGATCAAAACAACCACTCAATGACCCCTGTGGCTGACATACCTTTTCTTTTCATTCAAAAGCACATTGTTAGATATTCAACGAGTCACTTTGTAAATGTTTCCAGATGAAAAAGAAAATAAAGGGGGAAACGGGGGGGAATAAAAATGAAAAAGTATCCTCTCTCCTTCTGGCCACAGTGGGCGATGGTGAACGTAACCTTGTTGTCTGGCAATATCCTACTGACCTGGCTCACCCTTCCTGATGTATGAGCTAACATCAGGCTGCTCACACGACATTTATTAGATTGCCTAATGATAAAAAGATAGGGGGGAAATAGATGACACTTAAATCCGAGCCCAGACACGGCAGAGTCACAGAGACGGGCGTCTCGGGTGGCTGGGGCCTCACACTGCCTCCCTGGCAGTCTCCCTGTTCTAATATCATAAAATGGAGAAGAGGGGCAGCTCCCCCGGAATACAAATGTTGCCTTTGAGTCGGATATGCGTGGCTTAAAATGTGGCACCATATTGAAGGGGGAATATTTCGCTTAGCAGATTCATCACTGTCATCATCTGGCCATTGTGGAGAAGCAATTTAGATGGTAAATACAGCATTGGCCCGTATATCATCTGTTTAGACTATGACATGCCAAAGTTGGGGCAACTACATTTCAGGCTGGGCAAGACTTATTTTAAATAAATGGTCTTATTTGTCGTCAAGACAGTTTTATCGCACCACAACAAGGAGCATTTAAAATATCCTTTCTGAATAACATTACCTGCTTTAAAAATGTTACCTTCTGGACTTAAAGCCATCCTACATTTTGACTGCTAGACCTTTGTAAAAGGAACTTGTCAGTCAAGTATGTACTATTGCTAGATTCTACATCGTAAAATATACTTTTCTACCCCAGGAAGAAAGATTTACTGTAATGTTTTCTATTCATTGTTAAATAGAATTATAAGAAAAACATCTTTCAAATTTTTGGGGGAGTGAGATGCTACAGCATTCAAGGGACTTTTAATTACAACGACATTGAGCAAATGTTGGAAACACTTTACGTGAAGTACATACATACGTATAATGCTCCACAAACATTGCCTTTAGAAAGTTTCAGCCTGAATTTAAAATGGATTAAATTGAGATGTTGTGTCACTGATCTACACACAATACCTCATAATGTCAAAGTGGAATCTTGTTTTAATTATTTCAAAATTAATAAACAAATTTAAGCGGAAATGTCTTGGGTCAATAAGTATTCAACCCCTTTGTTATGTTAGGCCTAACTAAATTCACGAGTAAAAATGTGCTTAACAAAATACATAATAAATTGAATGGACAAAATTCCGTGTAGAATAATAGTGGTTTACATGATTTTTAAATGACTACTCCATCTCTACCCCACACATACAATTATCTGTAAGGTTCCTCAACCGAGTGAAGAATTTCAAGTACAAATTCAATCACAAAGACAAGTGAAGTTTTCCAATTACTTGCAAACAAGGGCACCTATTGGTAGATGTGTAAAACAAATAAAAGCAGACACTGAGTATCCCTTTGAGCTTGGTGAAGTTATTAATTACACTTTGGATGGTGTATCAATACACCCAGTCACTACAAATATACAGGCGTCCTTCCTAACTCAGTTGCCGGAGAAATAGGAAACCACTCAGGTGATTTTAAAACAGATACAGAATTGAAAGGTTGAGATATGTGACTTGTTTCAGGAAACAAGTCATATTTGTTTTTTGACAGAAATGCCCTCTGGAACATGTGAACTTGTGCCTTCATAACAAACTTGTATGGCATCTGTTTATATGAATAAACGTGTTAAATTATGAGCCTAGTTGGTTTAGCCATGGAAAAAGATAGGAACGTTGCCGCTAGCCATGACTGGCTGATATAATGGATGGGCTGGACATGCCGAGAGATGAGTTCAGATTGGTCTGTCATGTAGCACACTTCTGTTTATAACATGAGCTGGTCAGTATTTGTAGGTCATTTTTTCTAACGCTGCTTTTTTTTAAAGATATCAAAGTATTGCTCTCCATTTTCTGGAGGACCGAGTTTTGAAATCAGTTAAAGTCCTGGTGGAATTAGAATAAGATAGGTAAGGAAATAGAGAGAATTCTGGTGTTTGATTACAAATATGCAGAGGGAGTTGAAAAGAGAACACACAGAAAACTGTACAAAACACCTGTCTCCGGGTAATAACTTCAAACTAAGGGCAACCATGGCATCCATGACAGAGAGGGAGAAGCATCCATCCATGTATATTAGTAGTAAGATAGTCTAGCTAGCTACATTTCAAGATATTACAATTTTCAAATTTAGTCAGAAAGTTGTTTTCATTTCAAGTTAAAGTGTACTGTTAGGTAGCTAGCTAACGTTAGCTCGCTGGCTTGCTAGCTGATGTTACCTGTATGACCTGTGTAGTAATATTATTTGTATCAGAACTATTTGCATTGATAGTGTTAGCTAACTTGGTTGGTTAGCTACCTGCAGATTCATGCAGCGTAGTTACGTCATGAGTTTGGATTATGGTTAATTGTTTCGCTAGCTAGCTACATATCTGAACAAAAGACTCCACTTGTCACACCGTGCTCTGTTTAACCTGTCTTGTGCTTGTCTCCACCCCCTCCAGGTGTCGCCCATTTTCCCCATTATCGCTGTGCTTTTATACCTGTGTTTTCTGGTTGTCTGTTGCCAGTTCGTCTTGTCTCGTCAAGCATAACAGCGTGTTTTAACCCATACTCCTGTTCTCTCTAGTCCTTGTTTTAAAATTCTTCTGGTTTTGACCATTCTACCCTGACCCTGAGCCTGCCTGCCGTTCTGTACTTTTCTGACACTGCCCTGGATAACTGACCTCTGCCTACGCTGATCCTGAGCCTGCCTGTCTGTACCTTTCTGACACTGCCCTGGATAACTGACCTCTGCCTGCCCTGACCCTGAGACTGCCTGTCTGTACCTTTCTGACACTGCCCTGGATTACTGACCTCTGCCTACGCTGATCCTGAGCCTGCCTGTCTGTACCTTTCTGACACTGCCCTGGATTACTGACCTCTGCCTACGCTGATCCTGAGCCCGAGTGCCGTTCTGTACTTTACTGACTCTGCCATGGATAACTGACCACTGCCTACCCTTGACATGTCGTTTCCCTGCCCACTGTTTTGTAAATAAACATCTGTGATTCAAACTGTCTGCATCTGGGTCTTATCCCGAGTCCTGATACCACTATGCAAGTAACCATTTCAATAGAATGTTCATCATGTCACTGTGACAACTGTCGATAGAAGTAGCTGGTAAATTCGCTTTGGCTATCTACTCCGATTTCAGCGCAGTTTCGTCTGAGTGTGCCAGAGCGCAGAATAACTAATTAATTTACAAACGCTCAACACACGTTGGATATGGACGTGTCAGTAAATGTTGGCAAAAAAGCATAATTAAATAGTTTCTCATATTATGAGAAAACTGAGGATGGATCAGTACAGGAATACAATATTCTAAAACATGCATCCTGTTTGCAACATGGCACTTAAGTAATACTACAACGTTTTGTCCTGAATAAAATGCGTTATGTTTGGGGAAAATCCAACACAACACATCACTGGATAACACTCGTCATATTTTCAGGCATGGTGGTGGCTGCATCATGCTATGAGTATACTTGTCATCAGCAAAGACTAGGGAGTTCATTAGGATAAAAGGAAATGGAATACAGCTAAGCGCAGGCAAAATCCTATAGGAAAACCTTGTTCAGTCAGCTTTCCAACTGATACTGGGAGACACATTAACCTTTCAGCAGGACAATAACCTAAAACACAAGTCCAAATCTACACTGGTGTTGCTTACCAAGACAACATTGAATATCCCTGAGTGGCCTATTACAGTTTTGACTTAAATCGTCTTGAAAATCTATAGCAAGATTTGAAAATTGCTCTCTAGCAATGATCAAGCTCGAAGAATATATAAAAAAAGGGCAAATAATGTATAATCCAGGTGTGCAAAACTCTTAGAGACTTACCCCAAAAGACTCACAGCTGCAATCACTGCCAAAGGTGTTTCTAACATGTATTGACTCACAGGGTTGAATACTTATCGTATCAAGAGATCTTATACTTTCATTTTTATTTATTTTTTATTAATGTTCCAAATTTTCTTCCGCTTTGACATTACAGAGTTTTTTTGTATAGATCGATGAGAAAAAATAAAATAAAATCCATTTGAATCCCGCTTTGGAACACAACACCTTTGCCCGCTTTGAGTATAACATAGTGCCCTCGACGTGGCCCACTACCAAGGACTGTGGGCTCTCCTTCTCTGTCGCCGACATGAGTAAGACATTTAAGCGTGTTAACACCCGCAAGGCTGCCAGCCCAGATGGCATCCCTAGCCATGTCCTCAGAGCATGCGCAGACCAGCTAGCTGGTGTGTTAACGGACATATTCAATCTCTCCCTATCCCAGTCTGCTGTCCCCACATGCTTCAAGATGGCCACCGTTGTTCCTGTACCCAAGAAAGCAAAGGTCTCACTTCAGTCATCATGAAGTGCTTTGAGAGACTAGTCAAGGATCATATCACCTCTACCTTAACTGTCTAGGGACTAGGGAGTTCATTAGGACGCACTTCCATTTGCTTACTGCCCCAATAGATCCACAGACAATGCCATTGCCATCACACTGCACATTGCACTATCCCAACTGGATAAGAGGAATACCTATGTAAGAATGCTGTTCATTGACTATAGCTCAGCATTCAACACCATTGTACCCTCCAAGCTCATCATCAAGCTTGAGGACCTGGGTCTGAACCCTGTGCAATTGGGTCCTGGACTTCCTGACTAGGTGGTGAAGGTCGGAAACAACACCTCCACTTCACTGATCCTCAACACTGGGGCCCCTCAAGGGTGCATGCTCGGGCCCCTCAAGGGTGCATGCTCAGCCCCCTCTTGTACTCCCTGTTCACATGACTGTGTAAACAAGGACGCCACATCAGTCATCAAGTTTGCAACACAACAGTAGCAGGCTTGATAAACAACAATGACGAGACAGCCTACAGGGAGGAGGTGAGGGCTCTGGGAGTGTGGTGCCAGGAAAACAACCTCTCACGCAATGTAAAAAAAACTAAGGAGATGATCGTGGACTTCAGGAAACAGCAGAGGGAGCACCCGCCATCCACATCGACGGGACCGCAGTGGAGAAGGTAGAAAGTTCCTTGGCGTACACTTGACTGACAAACTGAAATGGTCCACCCACATAGACAGTGTGGCAAAGAAAGCACAACAGCGCCTTATCAACTTCAGGAGGCTGAAGAAATTTGGCTTGG
The DNA here is from genome assembly GCF_023373465.1 of Oncorhynchus keta. Classification (NCBI taxonomy): domain Eukaryota; kingdom Metazoa; phylum Chordata; class Actinopteri; order Salmoniformes; family Salmonidae; genus Oncorhynchus; species Oncorhynchus keta. The sequence goes on along the minus strand of NC_068448.1, from coordinate 56,975,933 downwards.
CATCTAAAACCCCCACAAACCTTTACAGATGCACAATTGAGAGCATCCTATCAGCTGTATCACTGCTTGATACGGCAACTGCACCGCCCACAACCGTAGGGCTCTCCAGAAGGTGGTGCGGTCTGCGCATAACAAGGGGCAAAATACCTGCCCTCCTGGACACCTACAGCACCCGATGTCACAGAAAGACCAAAAAGATCATCAAGGACAACAACCATCCATGCCACTGCCTGTTCACCCCGCTATCATCCAGAAGGTGAGGTCAGTACAGGTGCATCAAAGCTGCAATCAAGAGACTGAAAAACAGCTTCTATCTAAAGGCCATCAGACGTCTCATCTCAAGGTTCCATGATGGCGTAGCAGTCAGACGTCTGTTTTTGTCTTGTCTTGTCTCGTCCTGTGTATATATAATTTTCTTCGCATATATTTCTCATATTATTTGAATATTTTTAATCTCAATTTCCATCTATGGACTGAACATACTCTCCTGCAACCCGCCTCACCCAATGTGGTACGGATCTGCTATTTTTTATACTTTAGAACTGGAAACCCCATCAGAAGCTAGCCAGCTAACTAGCTACTAGCTAGTAGTCAGTTCGCCACTGCTAGCGGTCATCACTGTTATTTTGAACGTCTTCCAGCCTCAGCCCAGTCAATTCCTGCCAGTCCGCATGGCGCAATATCAACCCAGAGCTACTCAGACGTCTTTTCTCTACCACATCTCTGGATTCCTACTGCAAGCTCTGAACCTTTACACTGGATCATCGCAGCTAGCTAGCTGCTATCCGAGTGGCTACTCCTGGCTAAACTCTCTGTCCCGAAGCCAGCACCAGTTAGCCTGGAGCTAGCCTTGAGCTAGCCTTGAGCTAGGCCCATCTCCCGGCTAGCCGAAGAGATTGCATCAGCCGATTCCTGGGCTACAATACCTCTTTTACCAATTGGCCTGGACCCCTTTCTGCCGACATGGAGCCCCACCGATCCATCATGACTGGTCTGCCGATGTAACCGTACGATGGGGCTTCTACAGGCTTTGCGATGTCCCCCGCAGGCTAGCCTGCTAGTCCCGGCCTGCTAGCTGTCTGAATTGCCCTGTCTCCAGCTCGCCTAGCTACTCACTGGACCCTATGATCACTCAGGTACACATGCCTCTCCCTAATGTCAATATGCCTTGTTTACAGCGGTTTTGGTTAGTGATTATTGTCTTATTTCACTGTAGAGCCTCCAGCCCTGCTCAATATGCCTTAGCTAACCCTTTTGTTCCAACCCCCACACATGTGGTGACCTCACCTGGCTTAAACGGTGCCTCTAGAGACAAAACCTCTCTCATCATCACTCAATGCCTACGTTTATCTCCACTGTACTCCACTGTACTCACATCTTACCATACTCTTGTCTGAACATAACGCCTTTTACTCTCTGTTCTGAACGCACTAGACGACCAGTTCTTATAGCCGTACCCTTATGCAACTCCTCCTGTAGAGGTTAACCCAGGCCCTGCAGCCCCCAGCATCACTCCCATTTGTCAGGCGCTCTCATTTGTTGACTTCTGTAACTGTAAAAGCTTTTGTTTCATTAGAAGCCTCCTCCCTAAGTTTGTTTTATTCACTGCTTTAGCACACTCCACCAACCCGGATCTCCTAGCCGTGTAACATTTTCCGACAAGATAGAACTGCCAAAGGGGGTGGAGATGCAATCTACAGCAGAGTTCTGTCATACTATCCACCTTTCCAGCAAAAGTCTCTCACTGTTGCCGCTTGTTATAGACCCCCTTCAGCCCACAGCTGTGCCCTGGACACCATATGTGAATTGATCGCCCCCCATCTATCTCCAGAGTTTGTTCTGTTAGGTGACCTAAACTGGGACATGCTTAACACTCCGACCGTCCTACAAACTAGGCTAGATACCCTCAATCTCACACAAATTATCAAGGAACTTACCAGGTACAACCCTAAATCTGTAACCATGGGCACCCTCTTAGATATCATCCTGACCAACTTGCCCTCTAAATACACCTCTACTGTCTTAAATCAGGATCTCAGCAATCACTGCCTCATTGCCTGTGTGCATAATGGGTCCACGATCAAACGACCACCCCTCATCTGTCAAATGCTCCCTAAAACACTTCAGCAAGCAGGCCTTTCTAATCAACTTGGCTCAGATATCCTGGAAGGATATTGACCTCATCCCGTCAGTAGAAGATGCCGGGTTGCTCTTCAAAAAGTGCTTTCCTCACCATCTTAAATAAGCACGCCCCATTAAAAAAATGTAGAACAAAGAACAGATATAGCCCTTGGTTCACCCCAGACTTGACTGCCCTTGACCAGCACAAAAACATCCTGTGGCGTTCTGCATTAGCATCAAATAGCACCTGCGATATGCAACTTTTCAGGGAACCAATATACTCAGTCGGTTAGGAAGCTAAGGCTAGCTTTTTCAAACAGAAATTTGCATCCTGTAGCACTAATTCCCAAATGTTTTGGGACACTGTAAAGCACATGGAGAATAAAAGCACCTCCTTCCAGCTGCCCACTGCACTGAGGATAGGAAACACTGTCACCACCGATAAATCTACGATAATCGATAGTTTCAATAAGCATTTTGCTACGGCTGTCCATGCTTTCCACCTGGCTACCCCTACCTCAGCCAACATCTCAGCTCCCCCTGCAGCAACTTGCCCAAGCCCCCCCGCTTCTCCTTCACCCAAATCCAGATAGCTGATGTTCTGAAAGAGCTGCAAAATCTGGATCCCTACCAATCAGCTGGGCAAGACAATCTGGACCCTCTCTTTCTAAAATTATCCGCCGAAGTTGTTGCAACCCCTATTACTAGCCTATTCAACCTCTCTTTCATATCGTCTGAGATCCCCAAAGATTGGAAAGTTGCCGCGGTCATCCCCCTCTTCAAAGGGGGAGGCACTCTAGACCCAAACTGTTATAGACCTATATCCATCCTGCCCTGCCTTTCTAAAATCTTCTAAAGCCAAGCTAACAAACAGATCACCGACCATTTCGAATCCCACTGTACCTTCTCCACTATGCAATCTGGTTTCCGAGCTGGTCACAGGTGCACCTCAGCCATGCTCAAGGTCCTAAATGATATAATAACCGCCGTCGATAAAAGACAGTACTGTGCAGCTGTCTTCACTGACCTGGCCAAGGCTTTTGACTCTGTCAATCACCACATTCTTATCGGCAGACTCAATAGCCTTGGCTTCTCAAATGACTGCCTCGCCTGGTTCACCAACTACTTCTCAGATAGAGTTCAGTGTGTCAAATCGGAGGGCCTGTTGTCCGGACCTCTGGCGGTCTCTATGGGGGTGCCACAGGGTTCAATTCTCGAGCCGACTCTGTATATATCAATGATGTTGCTCTTGCTGCGGCTGTGTTCTCTAATCCACCTCTACTCAGACAACACCATTCTGTATACATCTGGCCCTTCTTTGGACACTGTGCTAACAAACCTCCAAATGAGATTCAATGCCATACAACACTCCTTCCGTGGCCTCCAACTGCTTTTAAATGCTAGTAAAACTAAGTGCATGCCCTTCAACCGATTGCTGCCCGCACCCTCCCGCCCGACCGGTATCACTACTCTGGACAGTTCTGACTTACAGTAGAATATGTGGACAACTACAAATACTTAGGTGTCTGGTTAGACTGTAAACTCTCCTTCCAGACTCACATTAAACATCTCCAATCCAAAATTAAATCTAGAATTGGTTTCCTATTTCGCAAAAGAAGCCTCCTTCACTCATTCCCTCAACATACCCTCGTAAAACTGATTATCCTTCCGATCCTTGACGTCGGTGATGTAATTTACAAAATAGCCTACAACACTCTACTCAGCAAACTGGATGTAGTCTATCACAGTGCCATCCGTTTTGTCACGAAAGCCCCATATACTACCCACCACTGTGACCTGCATGCTCTCGTTGGCTGGCCCTCATTACATATTCGTTGCCAAACCCACTGGCTCCAGGCCATCTATAAGTCTTGCTAGGTAAATCCCCGCCTTATCTCAGCTCACTGGTCACCATAGCAACACCCACCAGTAGCACGTGCTCCAGCAGGTATATTTCACTGGTCATCCCCAAAGCCAACACTTCCTTTGGCCGCCTTTCCTTACAGTTTTCTGCTGCCAATGACTGGAACATATTGTAAAAAAATCTCTGAAGCTGGAGTCTTATATATCCCTCTCTAACTTTAAGCATCAGCTGTCAGAGCTGATAGACAATCTGTAAACAGCACATCCAACTACCTCATCCCCATATTATTACTTACCCTCTTGCTCTTTTGCATCCCAGTATGTCTACTTGCACATCATCATTTGCACATCTATCACTCCAGTGTTAATGCTAAATTGTAATATTTTGCCTCTATGGCCTATTTATTGCCTTACCTCCCTACTCTTCTACATTTGCACACACTGTACATACCTTTTTCTATTGTGTTATTTACTGTACATTTGTTTATGTGTAACTCTGTGTTGTTGTTTTTGTCGCACTGCTTTGCTTTACCTAGGCCAGGTCGCAGTTGTAAATGAGAACTTGTTCTCAACTGGCCTACCTGGTTAAATAAGGGTGAAATAAAATGTCAAATAAAAGACTGTTATTAAATAGCCATCACTTGCACGTAAATGTTGGTGCATATATACGTAGACTTAAAATCACTGGACACTTTAAAAAACGGAACACCAGTCACTTTAATAATGTTAACATATCTTAGCATTTCGCTGCACCAAAAAGAACATCTGCTAAACATGTGTATGTGACCAATACAATTTGATTTGATTTGAACAAATGTGGAAAACATCTAAGGGGTGTGAATACATTCTGAAGGCACGGTAGGATTGAATATGCACAGCCATCTGTGACTGCCTATGGATTGAAGTGAATGGTGTGTATAGTGACTTATATCACAGTCGATGCGTTATGAATACAGTATGTCACCTCCGTATTTATAACGGATGGAAAACTATTTCACATATGACATTCATATGATGCCTGGAGCTAATGGAATATATACAGTGTAAAGAAACCAACTGAATGATTGATTCAATATTATTCCATTTATTATACTGAGATGGCTCCCAGGGTGGTCTTCATAAGTCAGGCCTGCAGGCCAGCTCACTGGTAATGTCTGTGGTGTGCTTTCTTATCTGGGAGATGAGACAAGAGGTTTAACCCAGCTCTTAAAGGAGAAACGTGGAGGAGTTGCAGATTGCAGCAATGGCTGACTGATCATGTTGCATGTGTGCACAGAGTCAAACCAGGAAACCCTCCAAAGAAGATTCTGATTCCGAAGTTCTAGAATGTTCATTATTCTTCTCCCTCCTCCCATTCCATTGGCTGAGGATCTCTCAAGGATCTCTCCCATGGAGAGTGATGACGTCATCTTGACAGCCCACATGTTGACCTAACATTGCCTGGTAAAATGAAAGCCATGTGCTGCCCAGACCGAGACTGCGGAGCTGGCTGTCTGTAAATTGAAAGCGTAGGCTTTGAAATAGCTGATTATGCACAACACCGGGTCTGGCCTGCCTGCCTTACTACCCTCAGATGGCCAACTCTACAAGACGGTTTGATCAGAGGAAGTTGCGTCCAAAATGGCACCCTATTGCCTATGTAGTGCACAACTTTTGACCAGGGTCCACAGGGCCACTTTGTAGGAAAAACCCATACAGCATCAATAATGTCACACCCAGTCACACTATGTGTCCCTTATATTATCATTATTAGTAGTAGAGCAGTGAGATTATGTCCCTTAATAATCAGATAGAAACAGCAGTGATGGAGAATGAGATTGTGATCAGAATCTGAATGAAAATTCCAAAGTTAAAAACAGGTGTTCTGTCAAATGAGGCTTTCATGATTCAGTTTATTGATGATACCGTTATCCCCAAACACGTATTAGCAGCAACAAGACTTAGATTTCACGTCTCAAAGACTTGCATAGTATACAGTACTGTATATCTATGTTCATATGCTGCTATCCGCAAAACGTCTCAGCAACAGCCAAAGTCCTCAGATTCATTGTAACGGCCTCAGACTCTCACCGCTGACCCTGACTCTAGGTCAAAGACATAGAGGTCATTAGCCAGCGTCGTTGATGAAAAATATTGACCAACGTGGTGAATAAGCTGGAACCAGGGAAAGTGGTGAAGTGGAACTTTTTCACTTTGACATATACGTCTGGATTAAAAGACTTGATGTAGTGCAGATCCATCAGTCAGGTTGAAGGACAGGGGATGGTGGATGGAGGAGGGGGGTGTATTGGGGACATGGTCATGACTCGAAGACAATCTATAGTAACCTGTACCAAGTCTGTGTGTCCGGGTATAGGCTAGTCAATGGCATCAGACTGAAAATAAAGGGAGAGAGGGATGGATGGATGCCGGACAAAAGAGACTTTTCTTTTTCCATCCATGGGGTTAGTGAAATCTGTCTCAGGGGAATGGGAGACCTTAAGACATAGCTCACCCTTCTGACCCCCTGACCTGCATGCCCCTGCCCGGCCACACAGCCTTTAAACGGACAAGATGGATGGCTTCTCATGCATGATTCTAGTCAAATGATTTATTGATCGTTAAGTGATGGTGATATTTATTTTTTTGTTTTATAAAAAAAAAAATGTTTACCCCCTTTTCGTTGTATCCAATTGTTTTAGTAGCTACTATCTTGTCTCATCGCTCAACTCCCGTACGGGCTCGGGAGAGTCGAAGGTTGAAAGTCATGCGTCCTCCGATACACAACCCAACCAAGCCGCACTACTTCTTAACACAGCGCGCATCCAACCCGGAAGCCAGCCGCACCAATGTGTCGGAGGAAACACCGTGCACCTGGCAACCTTGGTTAGCGCTCACTGCGCCCGGCCAAGGATATCCCTACCGGCCAAACCCTCCCTAACCCGGACGATGCTAGGCCAATTGTGCGTCACCCCACGGACCTCCCAGTCGCGGCCGGTTACGACAAAGCCTGGGCGCAAACCCAGAGTCTCTGGTGGCACAGCTGGCGCTGCAATACAGCGCTCTAAACTACAGTGCTCTAAACTACTGGTGATATTTGAGCATTTTTTTCTCCCCTGCCTTCTTTCAACTACAAAACCTTAATTTTGCAACATTTCACAGCCATGGCGTCAATTTATTTCCTTATTCTTCAGATTTTTATCTTTTCATTAATTATTATCCAGCCAGACAGTAAATCCATCATAAAAGCCTCTCTGGCAGAGAAGTACAGATAGAAAGATAATCTTGACAGAGGCTCTTGCTCTACTATTAGTGGGAGATGGTAATAACTCACTTTTTTAATATCCATGTGTCACTTTGTGAGTTGAATGCTACTCTGAACCTAGCATTGACTGACTTTCCTTCGGGCTATAGAGTATACGTTCACCTTTAGCCGTCAACAGCATACCATAGATACTGTACAATGCATTGGGATTCACACATAGGCACTGTGGTGGAAAATTACAGGCGAGAGACTGGGCAATCTGGGCCAAAGTGTTCCATAACAGCCTGACAGGTTAGAACAGCGCGAGTTCCCTGCAGATACGTGGCCTATAAAAATCTGCCAGTACATTATTGCACCTACTTCCCTCTCTCTCTATGTCTTGGTTGCTCTCTCTCTCTCTCTCTCTCTCTCTCTCTCTCTCTCTCTCTCTCTCTCTCTCTCTCTCTCGTTCTCTATCGCTGTATCTATTGCTTCCTCTAGCTTGCAACCGTTCGCCATCACAGAATAACTTGGCGTTCCCATCAAGAGTGACAAGCATGGTTCAGTGATAGAGCTCATTAGCTACTTCCCCTATATCTCTTAATTTCAGTCTGTTCAAAGCTTGTGGACTGATTTTAGGTAAGACTCTTCGGTCCCAACTGAATTATTTTTTATTCTAGCTGGAAGAAAATAATTAGCATTGAAAATAGTGATGAACTCAATGCAAAAAGAGCAAATGTTTAAAAAGAAAACAACCCTAATTCAAAACATCTCTCGGGCTCCTGTTGCATACCGCTATAATGCTATCGTTGTTTGGACCGCAATGCACCATGGGTGGGATTGGCTATTCAAACCACATTTGAATGTTTTTGTGTCCCCAGTCCCACCACCTTTATTGTGACCCCTCTAACCCCATCCAACATTAATATGCCATGGGCAAGTAACCACAAGAAGGATAAATGAAGAGAGCAGAAACAAAGATGGAAAGAGAGAGAGAGACCAAGACAGAAATACACCTTGAGAGCGAAAGAGAACGAGATAATGAGAGAATGAGAGAAAGGAGAAAACAGAATAATTAACACAGATCTGCAATCCTTTGCTAGAGGTCATGTGCCTGATAAACACTTGCTTGCCTGTCTGTGTTGCATCCTAAGTGAGGATCTCAGTGTAATTATCCTGGATGCAGTGAGATACGTGGCTGAACGTGTGTAATGTCACGCCCTTTCCCCCTCTCCTAAAGCGGGGGGCTCCCCTATGTCAGCCGCCCCACAGACAGGGGATAGAAGGTCACTCACCAAAAGGAAAGGTCAGGGGAAGGACCAGACCACTGGCAGAACCCAGCGCTGTAGCTAGAGAATGGGCAACGGTTCGTTAAGATTCCTTTACTTTCTAAGTCCTTTCTTCAATTATGTATATTTTGCAGACAGTGGGGTTTTGATTATACATGGGTACCTATTCAGTCAAACCTGCATACTAGGTTTCTGCCATATGTCAATTTCATGATTCTTCTTGCAGAGACTCAGAGGCCATAAACACTGCATGCAACTTGGTTATTCTCTTTACTGATAGAGCTCTCCGGTGCAATTTGAAATCAAAAGAGCTACATGCTGCTACACTTTCAAATTCCTGTCGACATCTTCATTAAAACATCAAAAAGTCTCTCTTTTAAAGACGTGGGCAGCACTACATACGGAAAAAAAACCTCTCCAAATTGAGAGGAGCCTTGCGTATATATGGTACCAGGACAAGCTCTGCTGTCTCGGCAGATTCCTGTGAGCCAGGGGGGACAGCGAGTAGTAAAAGGAGTCCTTCCTGAAGGCTCGCAGCGTGTGTTAGTGGGCGACACCACAGAGATCAGAGGGAGAGAGAAGTCAGTAGGCTGGCCCAGAGCCTCCTCTCTCTCCAGGGACACAGAGAGGCGAAATCTTTAATCACCACACAGCCAGGCAAAGTGATCGTGAACTCCACAAGCCTTTGGTCTCTCTCTTGCTCTGTGTCTCTCTGTCTCTATCTGTCTCTTATTATTTCTTTCTCTCTCTCTATCTCACTCTCTCTTCTCCCTCTTCCTCTCTCCCTATCTCTGATTCTGTAGTAGTTTTATGCTATACATCCGCACATAGAGGACCACTGTCTTGCAGAATTTCTTGTTGAAGCAGTAGAAGGCAAATGCAAGGACAGTAGTAGTTTGTTCGCCTCAGTCAGAACTCTTTCCAGTATCCAGTAGCAGCACTAATTGAAGATGCGACAGACAAGTCCCTGATCACCAGGCCTCCAGAGAGTGGATACCATAAAAGCAGCTAACGCACTGGAAACATAATTGTCAGCGGGTATCTTTAGATTTTTCTGGGAAATGGCACATGCTGTTTGTTAGACAGACCTGCCCCATTATGAGGTACTCAGGAGTTGTAACACTGTGGGGAGGGTCTGAAAGCCCTGTCATCTAATGCTAATTGAGGTTGGAAGACTGTAATGACGCAGACAAAAATGTTTCATTAGCATAGAATCCACATCCAAAACCTGAGATTGATGGCATTTGTTTCTCTCAAAAAACATTGCAAATCATCACTGGACATGTTCAGGCATTGTAAAGCAAAATGTTGGTATTGTTGAATTTGTCTGAGGTACATTTTCAGAAGCTTGTCAATTTATTTACTCATAAAAGATGAGGTATTCATCAAATATTTGGTCTTAGCTGTTAAATGTAGATATGCTCATATAGTGATAACAACAAGAGAAACATACTAGTTGTCATGCACAGCTTGACACCTGTCATACTGTCATACAAACTGTATGGCCTATATTCTGTAGACTAACTTTGGTATCTGAGCTATTCTGTGAATTATTCTATTTAGGGTATTTCCTGGTTTGCCACCATAACATTGGGTTACTTTGCTCATAAAACATTTAGATTCCATATGTGTCAGGCCATAACAGACAGCAGTGGAAGTGTTGCTAAGTACAGGGTAACTCAGTAAGTCAGTGATATCTCTGTTGCTTGCCAGGCATCACAAATAAATGACAGTTGAGACATCCCCTTTGGTTTTGAAACTCATTTCCTCTTAACTACGAAGAGAAGAAGAAGAAAACAATATTATTGAAGTTGCCATGGTGATTCAATTTAAACAGGTCCCTTCCCCCAACTCATCTCCTCTCTCTCTCGCCCGTTCTCTCTCCCTCCCTCATTTCCTTTCTAGAACAAATAACACATATTTTAGAGAGGAATTCCCTGTTTGTGGGAGTTGAGGCGAGCTGAGCTTCACGAACATAAACTACTGGGGACAGATGGGCAGACGTGCTCTCCAGGATCCAGCTTTCTATCCCATGCATCCCTTTGGGATGTTAACTCATTGGCTATTCTGCACTCGCTAGTGACATCATCACCCATATAGGCCGAATGTGTTTATTTGGAGTTTAAACAGGGAGGCTTTTTTTCTTCCACCACTGTCACCATCACCACTGAGCCTCAATGTTTCTCCTAAAAATAGAACTGGACTTTCCTATGGCGTAACTAAGAAACACAGAGAAAATCTCACCACAAAGAGTATTCAAGTTCTTCGTCTGACACTGTGGCGACAGATCCTACGGTAAACACTCACTGTAGGAAACGTTTCAATCAATTACTGTACATGCTGCTCGGATATTGAACGTGTCAACGTTTTCTCTCAAGTGAAAACGAAACAAAATGGATATCATTCGAAGGAGTGGTTAACATTCATGTTGGATAAATGCAGACTGGCATTTTGATTACATTGCTTCACAGCTTTCCCACTGAAAATTGTAAGCCAGCCAGAGTGTGATCCAACAGTCTGTGTCTGATCCCCCTATTTTTTCCTCCTCAATTTTTTCTCCTGTTTTTTCCTCTCCTCTGTCTAGTGTCTGTCTCACACACAGTGTCCGTCTGCCATGTTGGACATGTGCCCTATGAAAGAAACACACACACACACACACAGACACACACAAAAGAGAGAGAGAGACAGAAACACTTGGGAGAAGTGTGTTCCAGCTAAAACATGCTGTGAAACAGAATCACAAATCATCACAAACTGGATAATACATTTACATTTTACTGCACTGTGTATTTGGCTCCTCCAATACAAAGTCAAATAAGCATATGTAGCTACTAGCTAGAGCTAAATGTCCCACAAGATTGCCTATTAACTTTGCGATTCTGTGGTTTTCCAGATCCAGTGACTGCACAACATAATTATAGTTTAATCGCACATGTTCCAGTGTTTAGCCCGGAATGACTGGTTTGATTGAGCAAGATGGGGTATGATACTGCCGGTGGGGAAAGCCCTTCGTCAGTGCCAGGATCTCTGAAATAGACCCACGTGACAGATCAGAAGTTGAAAGGGGATCCCTTCTCTCTGGTTCCTTCTCTCTTCGTGTTTTGTCAGCTATCTCCATGGCGATCTGTGTTTATGTCAAAGCGGCCAGCAACACTTGAATGACAGACTCATTTTGTAATACCTATTTATAAACTCCAACGGCACGCAGTACAGCGGCAGTGGAAAGCATGGTCTAACCACCATACGTCCTGTCGACTCTGATTAGTAGAACCACTGGTCAGCAGTTTAGCGCTGAATTACAAAGTAGGCCCAGGAAATACGTCCAGCTATTACCATGGCAACGGGGTCAAGGAAAATAACTCTGTTATTGTACACACGTCATGGTTCAATATTGTCAGTCTTCTACTGACATTCTTTCTGTTGTAACTGTTTTATCTGTTAAACATTCAAATAATAATGAACATTAATAAATACATTGCACTCGTTCTCTTCTAATTTCGGAGACCTCCACTGTTGTGAGCTTGTAGTTCAAAGATATAACAGACACGTCTCTCCGGAATCCTGAAATAGGATCGTCGAAAGGCAAATTACATCAAATGGGATAACTTTTTGCAGATTCTGTGGTAATGAGAGCCTCTCAGACCGTCTGAAGGACCTACCAGATAGCAGCGCTCCAGAGCTCTGAAGAGGTTCAATTTAACTTAATATTTTGGCTTTCATTAACCCAACATATAAACTATTAATGGTCTCTAAGGTTATTTTTCAAGATAAGGCTCCCACGTTTGAAAATATCTCATTAGCACCAAAATTAAGGGACTCTCATACTATATAAGACAATCAAGATTGGGCTCACTAAGACATATTGAGCAAATGCATATTTAGTGTGCACGTATGTGTGTGTGTATGTGTGTGTGCCTGCGTGAGAGAGAGAGAGACAGAGAGAGAGAGAGCGAAATAGAGAATGAAAGAAAGAAAGAAAGAAAGAAAGAAAGAAAGAAAGAAAGAAAGAAAGAAAGAAAGAAAGAAAGAAAGAAAGAAAGAAAGAAAGAAAGAAAGAAAGAATGAGCATGCTGTAAGCCTTGATGTGTCTGTATGATCTGTCTCCAGCTCTCTCTGTTCCTCCCAGGGTGTGTGTCGTATCTCCAGGAAGACGAGTGTGTGCCAGTGCGTCCTGTGTCACTGGGTGTCCTGTCTGTGTCACTGCCTGTATGTGTCCTTGACTCTGGGTGTGCAGAGAGCAGGAGTCAGGAGTCAGGAGATACACACACACACACACAGCTGTCAGATCCACTCTCTGTCGTCATGTCACTTAAACAGAGGATGTGCAGCGTCTCTAATACAACATGCATTCCCAACTCAGAGACAGAAAGTGAATAAATCCAAATCAAATGAAATTGTATTTGTCACATGCTTCGTAAACAACAGGTTTAGACTAACAGTGAAATGCTTACTTACAGGCCATTCCCAACAATGCAGAGATAATAAAATGAGAATTCTATCACAAGGAATAAATACACAATGGGTAATGATAACTTGGCTATATACACGGAGTACCAGTACCGAGTCGATGTGCAGGGGTGCAAGGTAATTGAGGTAAATATGTACAGTACCAGTCAAAACTTTAGACACACCTACTCATTCAAGGATTTTTCTGTATTCTTACTATTTTCTACATTGTAGAAAAATAGTGAAGACATCAAAACTATGAAATAACACATATGGAATCATGTAGTGACCAAAGAAAGTGTTAAACAAATCAAAATATATATCTATATTTGATATTCTTCAAAGTAGCCACCCTTTGCCTTGATGACACATTTGCACACTCTTGACATTCTCTCAACCAGCTTCACCTGGAATGCTTTTTCAACAGTCTTGAAGGAGTTCCCACATATGCTGAGTACTTGTTGGCTGCTTTTCCTTCACTCTGCAGTCCAACTAATCCCAAACCATCTCAATTGGGTTGTGGTAGGGTGATTGTGGAGGCCAGGTCATCTGATGCAGCACTCCACCACTCTCCACCGCTCTCCTTACACAGCCTGCAGGTGTGTTGGGACATTGTCCTGTTGAAAAATAAATTATAGTCCCGCTAAGGGCAAACCAGATGGGATGGCGTATTGCAGCGGAATGCTGTGGTAGCCATGCTGTTTAAGTGTGCCTTGAATTCTAAATAAATCACAGACAGTGTCACCAGTTAAGCACCCCTTCACCATCACACCTCCTTCTCCATGCTTCACGGTGGGAACCACACATGCAGAGATCATCCATTTACCTACTATAATGTCATTTTCTTGCGTTTCTTGGCCCAAGCAAGTCTCTTATTCTTATTGGTGTCCTTTAGTGGTGGTTTCTTTGCAGAAATTCAACCATGAAGGCCCAATTCACGCAGCCTCCTCTGAACAGTTGATGTTGAGATCTGTCTGTTACTCTGCTAAGCATTTATTTGAGCTTCAATCTGAGGATCAGTAAACTCTAATGAAATCCTCTGCAGCAGAGGTAACTCTGGGTCTTCCTTTCCTGTGGTGGTCCTCATGAGAGACAGTTTCATCATAGCGCTTGATGTT